>NC_056725.1:1424968409-1425110809 GCF_019279795.1 Protopterus annectens
AGGATGTCCACTTTCTTCACTATTATTCACTTTAGTAATGGAGCCTTGGGCTAATTTGATCAGAAACAGTACTGACATAGAGGGTTTTGAAATAGATGAAAATACAACATCCAAAATTCAACTTTTTGCAGATGATGTTCTAATTACATCAGCAGGATCTAATTCTTCTATGCAGTCTCTATTTGATAAAATGATGAATTTTAAAAGTATTTCTGGTTTAATATTCAATGAAGAAAAAACTAAAATACTACCTATATATACACGAAAAATATTCTCATTAGTGATTTTACTAAATATGTACCCAATTCAGGTCAGATAACTTATTTAGGTATAATACAATCTAAAGATATTAAATCTATTATATATAATTATAATACCTGTTTTCTTAATATACAAAATCTTTTTAATACCTGGAATAATATGTTTTTTACTATGGAGGAGAGACTTACAATTATTAAAATGATAATATTCCCCAAGATTTTATACTTAATACAATCAATAATACTTCCACCTACAAAAATAATTATCAAGAAACTGAATACACTAATGTTAAATTTCCTATGGGCACCTAATAGACCTAGGATTGCATTAAAGAAACATACTAATAGCTGGTCTCAAGGGGTATTTCTTTTCCAGACTTTAATTTATATACTATCTCTTCTATTGTAAAAGTTATTACTTTATTAATAGATCAGTCATATGTCAAAATGGAAAGATTATTGGGAGCTAATTAGTATGCACTTCATGAAAATCTCCTTAACACATAAAAATATGATTGTAAATAACTCCATGTTATGGTTACTAAAGGAATTTTGTACTTCACCTATTACACCTAAACATATGGTTTGTTACCCATTAAATATTATTATTAGCTATCGTAACTTTATATTCATGCACCCTAAGTATAGGGAATGGAATTTTATTATATTCCTATAATGTATACTCAGGGTATGCTTTTGTCATCTACTTCTGAAGGAACTCATTTAGCTATAGATAATGATCTAAAATACTGGTATCAGTTGATATCAGATAATAAAGTTAAAAATCTAGATTTCTTAAAACAAGAATTTGATCTAAGAGAAACTTGCTGGTTAGAGGTTCAGACCTTTAGACAACATCTCATTAATAAAATAGATCTAATGTCTATAACAGTTAAAGAATCTATTCCAACACTGATTGATTACTTGATATTAAATTTACAACATAAAGTTTCTGATAAAGGTAAACTTTCATACATACATAAAATTATCAGACAAGAAACTTTTACAGTGTAGATACATACTGGAATTATTTCACTTCTATTAATGGGGACCCACCAAATCAACAAGATAAACAATATATATTGGAATCTGCCTATAGAACTACATCTTCCATTGTCTGGAGACTTTATACATGGAAATTTTTACATAGATCTTTTATACACCTTTGATGATGAATAAAATAAATAATAAAGATAATCTATGTAAGAGATGTAATGTAGAAATTAATGCTGACTGGGCTCATATGTTTTATGACTGTATAAAATTGAAAGAATACTGGAAGTCAATTAATGAATTTTTGCAGGCTCTTTTTACAGATAATTTCATTATTTCTAAATCTCTTATATTATTCAACACACCTGTACCTCAAAGTGTTAAAAAGGTTAAGCTTCCCTTGTTATGGTCTATTCTAGCAGTGGCTAGGAAAATAATAACCAGAAATTGGATTTCAGATACACCTCCTTCGTTCAATGAATTTAAAAATGTTATGAATATAGTGTGCCATATGGAAATACACACAATTAGGTCAAGAACAACTAGAAAAACATCTTATTATATTGTATGGGATAATTTACAAAATTTGTTAAAAAAATTCTAATTTCAATAGCATGGTATTTTAGTTTAATTAACTGATCTGATTGTAGTGGATGTCTTTGTAAATACTTTAGTTGTTTTGTTGAATATTATAATAATATCTATTTTTAATTACTTGTATAAAATTGTTATGATATTTCTCTTATATGTTAAAACAATAAACCTGTTTTGAAAAAAAAAATTAGGAGAAATAATCAGCTTTCAGCAGGAAATATTACATATAGGTAGGGAATGGAATTTGACTTGCAACAATGAGGCTGTATCTAGGAAAATATAACAAAAGAGGGTACATTTTTAAAGAAAATATTTGGCATGAAAGTTGTGAGTTTAGTAGTAGGAACTCAGAGTTTACATGTTATTCCCAAAGGTACAATAACTGGGCTAGACAAGACAGAAATTATATTTCACAGGAGCAAGTGCATTTAATTGAGAACTTTGAAACACACACAACTAATAACTATTTCAGATCATGCACCAATAACTACTAAGATAAAAATGCAGGGCAATGAAGTATAGATAAGACACTTGCGCTTCCCCACCTACTTGTTAAAAAGAGAGGAATTTCAGGAATGGGTAGTGGAAATTATCCAAGAGTTATTACAGAAGATAGAAAGTAACTCCAGAAGTTATTGCGTGTGAGTTGGATAAAATGAAAGTGCAGTTTAAAACATGGTAAAAAAGAAAAAGAGATCTGGCTAAAAAGTAATAAAAATCATTTAGAGGGACTGACAAAGGTTAAAGTATTATGAAATAAAGGGAATCTCACAGAACAAGAACAAGTGCAACTGCAGAGTGCTAAAGAGAAAATATGGGAGTACTTGGATAACATGCATGAGTTCAGAAGGATTGCTGTTATTCAACTGTTTTTGATAACTCCAGAGTGTAAAACCTTTGGGCACAATGACTTAGGCAACAGAAAGTAGAAAGGATTGTCATCAAACTTAAGATCCTATAACAAGAAAAATAACAAGAAATCCTATTAGATTAGATTAGAGATATTTAGGAAATTTAATAAAATTTTGTAAAAAACAGAGAAGTGGAGAAATCAAGAAAAAGAACAAATGGGAATATTTATGGAAGACCTAAAACTGCCAAGGTTAAAAGTAAATGAGGCTCGACAACTAGTAGTTAGGACAGGAGGAGATGAGATAAAAAGATGCATAACCAATCTGCAGGAAAGTCTCCAGGAATAGATGGCATTCCGATGGAACTCTGGAAGATAGGAGGGATGAAACTGATAAAGATCTGGAAGGTTTTATTTAACAGTATTTTAAAAGGAGGGGAGGCACCAACATCATGGAAAAAAGCTGTAGTGGCTATAACACCTAAAACAGTACAGACTCATCTG
Organism: Protopterus annectens; assembly: GCF_019279795.1. NCBI lineage: Eukaryota > Metazoa > Chordata > Ceratodontiformes > Protopteridae > Protopterus > Protopterus annectens. Next base: position 1,424,971,611 of record NC_056725.1, read on the forward strand.
ATCCAGCTTCATATATGAATTCAGGGCCTCAAACATCTACCCTACACAGATGGGCTAAAAGCAGTGTCCCTCTACTCAGTCTCACACAGACTCCTCAGAGGTGACCTCTGTCTTGCATACAAAGCAATCTCAGATCATGTCTTGATGGGACTGCTGCATATCTGCAAGTCTAGCTCCACTCGAGTAACCCACATGCATAACCTCAACCTGATCTACGACATCAACAGGACTTGTTGGAAGGACAGATTTATGCCCCAGACACTCCCACTTCTGAGGAATAGATTCCCTCTCCTCATCAACCCTTTTTAAGTACAACGTGGATAACTAGATGGGGAACAGAAAATACACCTCTGAGATTCCACCTATGTCCTTGCTGGACAGAGGCATCGAGTGCTGACTTGTTGGAACATGGGCTAAATTCTTAGCTAGGCTTGTAAGGGTCTCAGGGCCAGTAGCGTAGCAACTTCCTATGATATAGACCTATTTCAATTTTAAACCATGACTATGAAGTTTTTGTGTCTATAATGGCTAAAAGAATGTGTTGTCAAAACTGATAGTGATGGACCAATGTGGTTTTGTGTAGTGGAGGCAAACTAACAACATTAATAGAACAATGATGGTCCAGAGGGAAGCAGAATGTAAGAAAGTATGTCTGTTATTGTTAGATCTTGATGCAGAAAAAATAATTCAACAGAGGAATTTGGGATTTTATGAGTAAGGCAATGGAAGCATATGAATTTTCTGATAGAATAATAAGGTTAACTAGAAGGACGTATTAAGGATTGGAAGTAAAAATTATAGTGGGAGGTTTCCTCTCTGATCAGTTATGTCTGAAAAGAGGAACCAGGAAGGGGTATCTTCTTTCTTCTTCTCCTCGTGGTGTCCAGCAGAGTTCCTAGAGCAGCAGAGACCAGAAAAGACAAACTTTCCAGATTCTAAGTATTTTTTTCTGCATTTTCGACTTTTTAAGCCTTTCGATTGCTATTTCTGCCTGTTTTATTCTGCTATTACCTGTTTTTACTGTTTTTAATAGCTTGAATTGTTTATTGCACTTGCTTGTTTAAGTTTTGCTTAAAAGTTAAACAACAGGCTAATACACTCAAGTGTACTAGCTTTTGATAGCATTTAGTCGAAAAACACAGCATTTATTGTATTTTCTGCCTATCTGAAAAACTTGAAAAAAAAACAAAAAATACTCTTGTTTTCCATACTTTTCTAATAGTTTGTTCCAGTGATCAGATTTTGCTGATCCCTGGGCTTTGTCTTGGTTCCTGTTTTCTCCATTTTCCTTGTTTGGTCAAGGGGTAGTTTCTTTACTCACTAGTGGGAGTAGGGAGTACTGAGCTGCCTGTTTGTCCTCAGAGGAGTGGTTTAAGGCAGTAACTTGTAGTTTATTGGCCATTTTGGGTCATTTCCTGTCTTTTCCAGCCCCCTGCTATAAAGCACGCTTTGGCGGGCTTTTCTGGCTATAGAGAACTCAGAACAGCTCCTCGTGGTGTCCAGCAGAGTTCCTAGAGCAGCAGAGACCAGAAAAGACAAACTTTCCAGATTCTAAGTATTTTTTTCTGCATTTTTGACTTTTTAAGCCTTTCGATTGCTATTTCTGCCTGTTTTATTCTGCTATTACCTGTTTTTACTGTTTTTAATAGCTTGAATTGTTTATTGCACTTGCTTGTTTAAGTTTTGCTTAAAAGTTAAACAACAGGCTAATACACTCAAGTGTACTAGCTTTTGATAGCATTTAGTCGAAAAACACAGCATTTATTGTATTTTCTGCCTATCTGAAAAAAAACTTGAAAAAAACAAAATAAATACTCTTGTTTTCCATACTTTTCTAATAGTTTGTTCCAGTGATCAGATTTTGCTGATCCCTGGGCTTTGTCTTGGTTCCTGTTTTCTCCATTTTCCTTGTTTGGTCAAGGGGTAGTTTCTTTACTCACTAGTGGGAGTAGGGAGTACTGAGCTGCCTGTTTGTCCTCAGAGGAGTGGTTCAAGGCAGTAACTTGTAGTTTATTGGCCATTTTGGGTCATTTCCTGTCTTTTCCAGCCCCCTGCTAAAAAGCACGCTTTGGCGGGCTTTTCTGGCTATAGAGAACTCAGCACAGCTCCTCGTGGTGTCCAGCAGAGTTCCTAGAGCAGCAGAGACCAGAAAAGACAAACTTTCCAGATTCTAAGTATTTTTTTCTGCATTTTCGACTTTTTAAGCCTTTCGATTGCTATTTCTGCCTGTTTTATTCTGCTATTACCTGTTTTACTGTTTTTAATAGCTTGAATTGTTTATTGCACTTGCTTGTTTAAGTTTTGCTTAAAAGTTAAACAACAGGCTAATACACTCAAGTGTACTAGCTTTTGATAGCATTTAGTCGAAAAACACAGCATTTATTGTATTTTCTGCCTATCTGAAAAAACAAAAAAAATACTCTTGTTTTCCATACTTTTCTAATAGTTTGTTCCAGTGATCAGATTTTGCTGATCCCTGGGCTTTGTCTTGGTTCTTGTTTTCTCCATTTTCCTTGTTTGGTCAAGGGGTAGTTTCTTTACTCACTAGTGGGAGTAGGGAGTACTGAGCTGCCTGTTTGTCCTCAGAGGAGTGGTTTAAGGCAGTAACTTGTAGTTTATTGGCCATTTTGGGTCATTTCCTGTCTTTTCCAGCCCCCTGCTATAAAGCACGCTTTGGCGGGCTTTTCTGGCTATAGAGAACTCAACACAGCTCCTCGTGGTGTCCAGCAGAGTTCCTAGAGCAGCAGAGACCAGAAAAGACAAACTTTCCAGATTCTAAGTATTTTTTTCTGCATTTTCGACTTTTTAAGCCTTTCGATTGCTATTTCTGCCTGTTTTATTCTGCTATTACCTGTTTTACTGTTTTTAATAGCTTGAATTGTTTATTGCACTTGCTTGTTTAAGTTTTGCTTAAAAGTTAAACAACAGGCTAATACACTCAAGTGTACTAGCTTTTGATAGCATCTAGTCGAAAAACACAGCATTTATTGTATTTTCTGCCTATCTGAAAATAAAACTTGAAAAAAACAAAAAAATACTCTTGTTTTCCATACTTTTCTAATAGTTTGTTCCAGTGATCAGATTTTGCTGATCCCTGGGCTTTGTCTTAGTTCCTGTTTTCTCCATTTTCCTTGTTTGGTCAAGGGGTAGTTTCTTTACTCACTAGTGGGAGTAGGGAGTACTGAGCTGCCTGTTTGTCCTCAGAGGAGTGGTTTAAGGCAGTAACTTGTAGTTTATTGGCCATTTTGGGTAATTTCCTGTCTTTTCCAGCCCCTGCTATAAAGCACGCTTTGGCGGGCTTTTCTGGCTATAGAGAACTCAGCACAGCTCCTCGTGGTGTCCAGCAGAGTTCCTAGAGCAGCAGAGACCAGAAAAGACAAACTTTCCAGATTCTAAGTATTTTTTCTGCATTTTCGACTTTTTAAGCCTTTCGATTGCTATTTCTGCCTGTTTTATTCTGCTATTACCTGTTTTTACTGTTTTTAATAGCTTGAATTGTTTATTGCACTTGCTTGTTTAAGTTTTGCTTAAAAGTTAAACAACAGGCTAATACACTCAAGTGTACTAGCTTTTGATAGCATTTAGTCGAAAAACACAGCATTTATTGTATTTTCTGCCTATCTGAAAAACTTGAAAAATCAATAAAAATACTCTTGTTTTCCATACTTTTCTAATAGTTTGTTCCAGTGATCAGATTTTGCTGATCCCTGGGCTTTGTCTTGGTTCCTGTTTTCTCCATTTTCCTTGTTTGGTCAAGGGGTAGTTTCTTTACTCACTAGTGGGAGTAGGGAGTACTGAGCTGCCTGTTTGTCCTCAGAGGAGTGGTTTAAGGCAGTAACTTGTAGTTTATTGGCCATTTTGGGTCATTTCCTGTCTTTTCCAGCCCCTGCTATAAAGCACGCTTTGGCGGGCTTTTCTGGCTATAGAGAACTCAGCACAGCTCCTCGTGGTGTCCAGCAGAGTTCCTAGAGCAGCAGAGACCAGAAAAGACAAACTTTCCAGATTCTAAGTATTTTTTTCTGCATTTTCGACTTTTTAAGCCTTTCGATTGCTATTTCTGCCTGTTTTATTCTGCTATTACCTGTTTTTACTGTTTTTAATAGCTTGAATTGTTTATTGCACTTGCTTGTTTAAGTTTTGCTTAAAAGTTAAACAACAGGCTAATACACTCAAGTGTACTAGCTTTTGATAGCATTTAGTCGAAAAACACAGCATTTATTGTATTTTCTGCCTATCTGAAAAAAAAAAAAAAAAAAATACTCTTGTTTTCCATACTTTTCTAATAGTTTGTTCCAGTGATCAGATTTTGCTGATCCCTGGGCTTTGTCTTGGTTCCTGTTTTCTCCATTTTCCTTGTTTGGTCAAGGGGTAGTTTCTTTACTCACTAGTGGGAGTAGGGAGTACTGAGCTGCCTGTTTGTCCTCAGAGGAGTGGTTTAAGGCAGTAACTTGTAGTTTATTGGCCATTTTGGGTCATTTCCTGTCTTTTCCAGCCCCCTGCTACAAAGCACGCTTTGGCGGGCTTTTCTGGCTATAGAGAACTCAGCACAGCTCCTCGTGGTGTCCAGCAGAGTTCCTAGAGCAGCAGAGACCAGAAAAGACAAACTTTCCAGATTCTAAGTATTTTTTTCTGCATTTTTGACTTTTTAAGCCTTTCGATTGCTATTTCTGCCTGTTTTATTCTGCTATTACCTGTTTTTACTGTTTTTAATAGTTTGAATTGTTTATTGCACTTGCTTGTTTAAGTTTTGCTTAAAAGTTAAACAACAGGCTAATACACTCAAGTGTACTAGCTTTTGATAGCATTTAGTCGAAAAACACAGCATTTATTGTATTTTCTGCCTATCTGAAAAAAAAACTTGAAAAAAACAAAAAATACTCTTGTTTTCCATACTTTTCTAATAGTTTGTTCCAGTGATCAGATTTTGCTGATCCCTGGGCTTTGTCTTGGTTCCTGTTTTCTCCATTTTCCTTGTTTGGTCAAGGGGTAGTTTCTTTACTCACTAGTGGGAGTAGGGAGTACTGAGCTGCCTGTTTGTCCTCAGAGGAGTGGTTTAAGGCAGTAACTTGTAGTTTATTGGCCATTTTGGGTCATTTCCTGTCTTTTCCAGCCCCCTGCTATAAAGCACGCTTTAGCGCGCATTAGCGCGGAGCTACCACTGTTGCACACTAGGGCAGCGCCGGTTAAGCAGGTTTAAACTATTCGGGCTACCTAAAGTCCACTCTTCAAATTTTCCCTTAAAACTACCTCCCTCGAACTATACTACTGATCTAATCAGCGTATCCTATAACTAAAAAGATCCTCTCTACTTGACTCCAAGTAGACTATTCTCTAACTGTTAAACCTAGCACTTGCTCCTACAGTACTTATTACCTTGATACGGCACTCTTGTCATAGATAGTACCCCAAAAAGGCAACCCCCCATTTCTCGGTCACCCACGTCCCCGGATTCTTTTTAAAGTTTTTTTGTCTATCCTTCTAGCATGTCGAGGGATCAGTTGCTAGTGTCCTCTCCTGCTCAGCTGGTGAACCTGGGAATATTGAGGCAATGTTACAATTGCCTCATGTACACAGACAACCCTCTCCTCCTCCCACAAAACACAAATACATGCGAGAGATGCAACTATACGGCCAAACTGGAGGCTGAGCTCTCTCAACATAGGACTGGCAAGACCAGTCAGGAGGAGAAGGTTACCACACACACTATAGACCCAGTCTCACATAGTACCATTACAACCTCAAATCATACACATAAACAGACAAAGACATACTCGGAGGCTCTGATCAAAAATCTACCAAAAAAACAGAGGCCACCAAAGCAGACACCCAAACAACCACCACCTCAGAACACAACACCTGCAACACATAGACCTCACAGTCAGAGTGTCAAACAGTCACAGCCCTTAAGGCCAAACACAATGCCAGACACACTAGTCATTGGTGACTCCATAGTCAGACACACTGACATCCCGCTCACCAGACTGAGTAAGGAGAAGGTCACAGTAAGCTGCCTGTCGGGCGCTAGAATCCGCCACATAACGCAAGCACTCAGGTCTCTCAACAGCAGGTACAAATATGACTCAGTCATTCTCCACGCTGGTGTAAAGCGACCTGAGGCGTACCTCCTTGGACTACATGAAAAGAGACATTGAGGAGCTCTCTGACTATGTAGCCCAGGCAGGTATGACCCTGACCTTGAGCAGTATCCTACCTTCACCAAGAATGATGCCACAATACAGAGATAAGATGATCAGCTTTAACAATTGGCTTAAACACTGGTGTCATTCAAAGGGGATCCAGTGTCTGTCTGCCTGGGATGACATGCTGGACAAGCCACGCTGCTTACAAGGGACGGCTTGCACCTGTCACCCTGGGATTCGGATATTGGCAAGGCTCTTGCCACCCCATAGTGCCTTTTTAGGCAAGGCTCAAATTCTAAACCTACCACCCTAGAACACAAAAAGGAAAAACTAAGGGTAATGCTGCTCAATGCCAGAAGTCTAAATCTCAAAATGCACGCACTCGAGGCCCTTCTCAGTATGGAGAACATCGATGTCTGTGCTGTGACAGAAACCTGGTTCAAGGCTCCTGAGAGCACCCCAGCGCTATCAGGTTTTACCTCATATCATGCTTTCCGGCCCCAAAATCCGGACAATACCAAGAAAGGAGGGGGGGTATCCATATTCATCAAGGACACCCACACCTCAAGACTGGTGGCAATGCACGATGCATCGGAGACCATCCAGGTGCAATTAACCATAGGCAAGACTGCTCTGCAAATTGTAGCATGTTACAGGCCACCCTCACAAACTCAGGAACCTCACATGGCCTTCCTGAAAACACTAGAAGGGATATATGTATCACCAAACACCATCATACTAGGTGTCTTCAATTACCCTAATATAGACTGGGAACACTACTCAAGCCCAAACACCCTAGCCCAAAAGTTCCTGGAATTCATAAACTCAAATGCCATGGAACAACTAGTCACCATCCCCACAAGAGGAGATAACATACTTGATCTCATCATCACGAATATGGGAGCACAATGTTCAACACCGGAAGTATACCCCTCACTGGTGAGATCAGATCACAAACTAATCTCGCTGGAGGTCCTCATCCCACCCCCACCTGAAATAAAAAAGACCACAGTAAAGAACTTCTCAAAAGCCGACTTCACACTTCTAAAGACTAGTGTGGTCTCCTTTAAGCTCCCCGAGCCGGCGGAAAACAGTACTCAAGCCGTTGAATCACTTACAAATGCCTTCTACCAGCACCTGCAGGACTGCATGGATAAGGCAATCCCAAGCAAAACAAAGACTCTTTGTACCAAAGGCAAGCGTCCAGTCTGGTGGACCCCAGAAATAAACAAACTCTACAACAAAAGGAGGAAGCTACTACAAGATAGAGCAAAATCCTTAAAAGGTAAGACACCCTTGATCACTATAAGTAAAAAACTAAGAACTCTCATAAAATCATCCAAAGCAAATTTCGAGAGAAAAATAGCTAAAGACTCAAAAGACAATCATAAGGCCTTCTTTAGCTATGTTAGAAACCTGGGAGGAAACTCCCAGATATGCTCAGAACTAGTTCAAAATGATGTGAAGATTACTGATCCTACAGACATTGCCAACATACTGGCTGACAGGTTCAGTGCAAACTTCTCCCCCCCCCAAAAGGAGAGATATCTATACCAAACGATTGCAGCCCCCCAAACATCTCCAGCGCCCAAGTGAGAACTGCTCTCTCCAAAGCAAAAAACACAGCATCCTTGGGACCTGATGGTGTCCCCGGCTGTGTGCTCCACGAACTCAATGAGGAATTAAACCCACAGCTAGGAAAGCTGTTTAATCAAAGTCTTACCTCTGGATACGTACCCAGGGAGTGGCGCACTGCAACTGTGGTCCCACTTCACAAAGGCGGTGCCTCCACCGACCCTGGAAATTACCGGCCCATTAGCTTGACAAGCCTTATCTGCAAAGCCATGGAGAGGATCATAATGGACCTCATAAATAAAGACATAGGGAATTTGCAGACTTTGGATCCAACCCAGTTTGGCTTTGTCAAAGGCAGATCATGCCTTTTAAACTTGGTTGACTTTTTCGAAACAGTCACCAAAGCCATTGATGAGGGAAAGGCAGTCCATACAGCCTACCTCGATCTGGCTAAGGCCTTGATACAATACCCCACTCGGGTATCATTGAAAAACTCATCAGCTTAAATGTTAACCCATACATCACAAGATGGGTTGCAAACTGGCTGAGTGACAGAACCCACAGGGTCAGAGTTGCTGGCGCTATGTCAGACTCAAAGCCTGTCACAAGTGGTGTCCCACAGGGCTCAGTCCTGGGCCCACTCTTGTTTGGCATCTACTTTTCCGAGTACAAGCAAACACAGGAGGGTTATGGCTGACAAAGTTTGCAGATGACTGCAAACTGGGCCATAGTAGAAAACACATCTGACACAGATATCCTTCAGAAGGGTCTCACAGAAAGCGGATAACTGGTGCCAGAGCCACGCCTAAAGTTAAATGCCAAAAAGTGCATAGTCATACCCTTCGGGAAAAACAAGGTTACCCCTAGCTACCAAATAGGTGGCAATCCACTGAGCACAGAAGAAGTTATCAGGGACCTGGGGACCCAGGTTGATAGTAGTCTGTCATTCGACACCCATGTAGCTAAAGTAGTTAGGAAGACCTTCTACATTGCCCACCTTATCATGAAGGGATTCTCATCTAGATCAAGGGAGGTCATAGTCTCCCTTTACTCATCACTCATCAGACCAATGATTGAGTACAATGCCCCATTCGGAATGTATCTGACCCGACACTTGCAGCAGCTGGAGAGGCCACAAAAGTTCCTCACCAAAAGGATAAAGGGTCTCAAAAATCTGTCCTATGCTGCCCGACTGAAAGAACTCCAGCTATATTCAGTCGCTTACCGCTTGCTCAGAGGTGACCTTTGCCTAACATACAAGGCCATGTCAAACCCAGATTTGATGAATATGCTTCACCTCAAAAAATCTAGATCCATCAGAGCCACAAGGGCGGAGACTTAAACCTCGACACGGCTATTAATAGGACGTGCTGGAGGGATAGATTCATCACCCAAAGACTCCCTATGCTGTGGAACAAAATCCCGGTACATGTGAGGCAGAGCACCTCGCTGGCCTTGTTCAAGAGAAATCTTGACCAATGGATGGGAGATCGCAGATATACCCCAGGGATTACCTCAGTGTCACTGCTCGACAGAGGCACAGCAAAATAATGGGTATAGTTCCCCATACTAAAGGGGTGGCGTAAGCCACAAAACGATGGGCTAGGCTTGTAAATGCCCTCAGGCAGATAGCCTAGTATGAACCTATGAACCTATGTTTAGAACCACTAGCAAAGAAAAGAAAGGACTCAGAAATTCAATGATATAATTGGTATGGTATTCAGGAAAAGTTGGCTTAATTTGTAGATATTATTTTCTATCTCGTGGAACCAGAAAAGGACATCTCAGTGCTGTAGAACATTCTGAGACAATTCTAGTTTTTTAGGGATAGAACATTAATAAAGATAAAACAAATTATATAAATGATACAGCTATAAACTATGCACCTGCACATTAACTGGTTCAGCAATATCCATATGTAAGGGGACATGATAAAAATTAAGTATTTAGGAATTCTGGATAATACAAAAACTGAGAAACAAAGCCCTTGCACATGGAGGTGGACAGCAAGATACAAGCAGTAAAAATGTTTTTAGTCCCTTTAGTTTTACACACAGTTCAGGCATATTTTGTATCAGCCAGAGGAAAAGTTGTTGATAGTAATTAATAAAGAGTTGACAGATTTTATCTGGGAGGGGGAGATGGCAAGAGTCAAGTGAGATAAGTTGATCTTCCCAATAGAATAAAGAGGTTATGGATTACCTATTTGAAGGAATATTTTAGAGCTACACAGTTAAGTTTCTCATACATAACACAAGCAGAAAGCTAAAGTTCAAAGTGGAAAGGTACAATGATGAAGCAGGGGGGGTAATTCAAGAAATAAGGAAAGAATGGGATTTTGGAAGCATACCCTTAGGGAGAATAACAGACATACAGAATATTATATTCATAAAGTAGCAGAAAGTATACTAATAACTAAGCCAACATGGGAATGGAGAAAGGAGATTCTGCCAATAGAGATGAGTGCAATTAGGGGTACAAAGAATAGGCAAGAGGGGGTTGCAATTTATTGGAGGACGCTGGCAAAGGTATGAAGGTATTGGGAACAAGTAATTAGAGAGGGAAAGGTAATACAATGGGAAGAGGCCAAGTAGACTTTTAAATTGCAGGCTATTGATTGCCTTCCCTATCAGGAATCAATACAGTATAGACAAGGAGAAAGGGATAGGGGAATACTAAATGAAAGACCTACACTGGTTGGGATTTTAACTGAATCTAGAACAGAAACTGCTGTTAAAAAAGATAATTAAGTAGGGCATATAAAATATTGTACAATAACTATAGAAATCAATCAGAAGAGGTAAAAAAAAAAAAAAAGATAAGGAACAGAGATTGGATATATATTTCACAAAGAAACAAGAGGAGGGCATATCTACTTTCCCAAATATGCAACAAGATCTAAAAGATATAGGATTTTGCCTGGAAGTATTGGCAGAGACATACACCCAAGCAGACTCCAAAAAATTTCAAGTACATGACAAATATTGGAGATGTAATTGGGAAGAAAGAGGTATCTGGGAGCATATGTTCTTGCAGTATGAGTTGGCAGACTTAAAAAAATTCCTTACAGAGTACTCTGTGAAGAATACTGGATGAGCAAATCAGTATAACTAAGAAAATAAGTTTTTTTTTAACTGGAATACAGGAGCTGAAATGCCTAGACATAATAAGGCCTAGCAAAGTTTAATTTCGGTAGCTGCCAAAAAAAACATAGAAAATGGAAATCAAAATCTAAACCAACTAAACCTGAAGTAGTGAATATTGTAACATAGATAAAAGAACTGTTAGTAGGATTCTTAGAAAGGGGTAGGAGTAAATTACATAGAAAAAATGGAAACTGGGGTAACAATACACAGAAAAATGTTTTGGAGGATGAACAAGGTTTAAGAGAAGGCAGGAAATGAACAATTTATGCAATGCTACATTGATTGTATGATGTATAACAATATATGGTATATATAATGTTTGTAAATATAAACTTGTTAAAATTTTTTTATTAGTTTTATATAAATGTACGTCTGTCTGTGTCACAAGTGATAGTCCAATAAATGTGTTTAAACAAAAAAAAAAAAAAAAAACATGACTGGCATGGTAATCAATGCATTATTTGCAGATGATATTATTTTGTACTTGATAAATCCATAAAATGAAATCTTGGTGTTGTAGACCATTTTGAGACAGTTTGAAGCCTTTTTAGGATGTAAAATTAACGAAGATAAAACAAAGGTTTTTGCAATAAATTATGTACTCAGTCAAGATTTGAGTCAGCAATACCAATATTTAGGAGGACAAGATAAGATACAGTTTAGGAGTATGGATTACAAAGGCTACTGTTATGGCTGCTAAGGATACGTGGGAAGAGACTAAACAAAAGATAATACAGCAAGTGAGATACTGAAAGCGCATGTTTACAGATATGGACAGTAAAACACAAGCAGTGAAAAGTGTTTTAGTCACTTTAGTTTTACAAGCAGCAAGATATAGCCTCTCTAGTTTTATATACACATCAAGCATAGTTTTATAAACCAGAGGAGAAGTTGTGGGCAATTTAAAAAGATAAAGGAATTTATCTGGAATGAGAAGCAGGCAGTTGTTAACTAGGATAAGTTAATCTTCCCAACAGAACAAGGTCTACCTTATTTGAAGGGATTTTTTTTTTTTTTTGAGTTACACAGTTAAGGCTGATATATAACACAAGAAGGTTATAATTCAAAGTGATGAAGTGGGCAGGAGGTCAAGAAATGAGTAGAAGAGGGGTTTCGGATGTAGATCCTTAAGGAGATTAACAACCACTATGCAGAACATTATACTCATAAGGATGCAGAAAGTATTGTGAGAATTAAGCCAACATGGGACTGGAAAAAGATTTTGTCAACAAGCATGAGTGACAGACGTGGTACAGAAAATAGGCAAGATGAAGCTGGAATTTACTGGAGAAAACTGGCATAAAAACCAAAGTAGTGGGAACAAATAACTAGAAACGGAAAAGTAAATGAGTGGGATGAGGCCAAAAAGAAGTTTGGGCTGCATGTTAGAAACTGCCTTCCCTATCAGTGATTAACATCAGATTATAGGCAGAGAAAGGGATAGAGGAGTCCTAAGTTAAAAACATGCTCTGTCAGAGTTTTTAGTCGAATGTAAAACAGAAGCTAATGTTAAAAAGGAGATAATTAGTAGGGCATATGAAATATTTCTTGATAACTATATCAGTCAATCATAAGAGGTTAAAAAATGTTGGGATAAGAGACTGGGAAAGAAATTTACAAGTGAACAAAGACAGGATATATGCATGGCTCCCAAGTATGTAAAAAAAGACCAGAAAATATAGTATATTTGCTCAAAGGTGTTTATATAGGTATTTTTATACCCTAAGCAGACTTCTAAGAATTTTTCCTCAGGTAATAAATGCTAGAGCTGTGACAGGGAATAAAGAATAAAGATACAACTAGAAACATGTTTTCTAGGAGTATAATGAGTTGACAGATTGCTACAGAGTACTCTGTCAGAAATATTGGGGGAACAAATGTCTGCAAATTAAAATTATGTACTCACCATAACTATGCATCTGTGCTGTCCATTTTCATTCTTCTTCAATGTACGAGTCCCGGATCCAATTCTGCCGCAAACACTAGATTCAGATCTAACTCTTAAGCACCTCCCTATACCCATAATGCCCCAGTCAGCCAAAAATACCTCAGATCAAGTTTGTTGCCCTATAGATCCTAAGCTAGAGCAAGAAGGAAAGAACAGCAAGCTGGGGGTCAAATCTGGAACACAAGGTTCCACAATACCCACAAAGCCACTCCAGAAAGGGGAAGGAGGGTGGAGAGCTGAAGAATGAAAATGGACAACATAGATAAACAGTTATGGTGAGTACATAACTTTAATATCGGATGTTGTCCTTTTCATTCTTTCTCAACATATGGGTCAGATTCCCCAGCTATATGAATCTTGGGTGGCCCTCATGGAAGGATATTCCAGAGAAATGCTGAACCAAAAGTAGCTGCACTTCTAGAGGTTAAATCTAGTTTGTAATGAGCAATAAGGTATGAGCATTAAACCAAGTAGCTGCTGCACAAATATCATCAATGGAAGTTCTAGACAAGAAGGTGGAAGAAGTTGCCATAGATAAGGTCTATATTATTTAATTGGAACTCCAATTCCATGAATACTTATTCATTGAACCCTATTCAGCGAACTACTTTTTTATCGAACTCACAAAATCAGTGAGTGTTTTCTCGGGTAACTAATTTAGTAGGCCAACACACAGAGCGATAAACACCACAGTATAACAAACCCACCAAAGTAGGGGGCTATGCCCCTCACCCCCCCCTACTTATATATACCAACTCCGACATTGCACTATAGTGGGGAAAAGGGCAAATTTCCACATGTTGGCCAAATAACTCAGTGCCCTGGGAAAAAAGTTTGCTGATCTGAACGTTCAATGCAAGGGCATTCACTGAATAGGGATCGATGAATAGGTATTCAGGGAACTGGGGTTTTGATGAACTAATACAGACCCACATATCTAGTAGAATGTACTTTAGGAGATTTTGATAGGGACAGGCCTTGTTCAGCATATACAAAAGAAATGTAATCATCCATTTGACCAGGGTAACTTTACAAACCGGTCTGTTAGGTGAGAAAGAAAAACAGATGTTCTGATTTCCTGAAATCTTTTGTTCTTTAGATAAAAACATAGTTGTCTATGTACATCTAAAAGATGAAGGATGCACTATCCCTTATTTGAAAAATTAGGTAAGAAGACATACAAATGAATTGTTTGAATGATTTTCCATTCAAACAACACTTTTGGCAAGAAGGACAGATTGATTTGTAAAGTAACTCTCTCTTTGTGAAAAACAGTATAAGGGGATTTGGAAGATAGAGCCTGGAGTTCAAAAATTCTCCTTGCAGATGTAAACAGCTACTAGGAATGGTGTTTTCCAAGATAAAAATTTTAAGTCGGACTTGGCTGATGGTTCAAATGGTTGTTGGGTCAACCTTTGAAGTACAGCTGTTAAATCCCAAGTAGGTGATGGAACTTTCACTGGAGGTCTAAGTAAGAAGGTGCCTTTTAGATAAGCCTTGCATAGTTCAGAAGAAGCTAAAGAAAAAAAAGCTTTTTCTCATGAGTGGAAATTAGATATGGCTGTTAACCGTACTTTGATTATAGAAAAAATAGCACCTTCCTGAAAAATAGATGCTAAAAATTCCAGCACCAAAGTACAGGAGCAGTGAAATGGTCAGTTTCCTTCTGAAGAGCACAAAATAAAAATCTTTTCCATTTACACCTTTAGATCTTACTTGTAGAAGCTTTCTGGGAACATAGAAGTATTTGTTGGACTGGGAAGAAAAGCCTGGGCTGTCTTGCTAGCAATAGAACTGGAAGGTTAGTTTGAGGCCTAGAATATTGGGATGCTTCATCTCAGAGGGATGCAAGAGAAGGTCTGGACTCTGGTCCAGTATCTATGGAGAATATCGAAGATGAGACCAAAGCAAGGGGAACCACACTTGGCAAGGGAGGCAATGAGGATAACTGAGCTCTTCAACAGAAGTGCTTTCTGAAAGAATTTTGGAATCAGTTAACGGTGGATAAGTATAAAGGAGACCAGAGGGGCAAACATGAACTAGAGCGTTTCTCGAGGACACCCCCCCGAGGAGGGATTAGGGCAAAGAACCTGTTGCACTTGTTGATGCGGGGAGATACAAATAGATCATATCAATGTTGGCCTCAACGATGGAAAATATTCTCCACCACCAACTGACACAGACTACTCATGAGGCATCAAAATGGACCTGCTGAGTTTGTCTCCTACTGCCACTCGACAGAGGGGGTAAGCTCGGGTTCCCCTGTTTGTTAATGTACTAAACCACAGACGTGTTGTTGATTTGTACCACAATAGTCCCTAGAGGAAGAACATCTTGAAAGGCCTGCAACACTAGTAGTACCACTCTTGTCTCAAACACTGACATGCAAATTGGTCTCTTGGGGGAACCATGTGCCTTGGACTGTGCATACCAAGAACCCCCCCCCCCCAACCCCAACTGGAAGGCATCCATGGATACAGTGGGTATTGAAGGAGACAGAACAAACAGCCTAGGTAAACTTTGTCTAATTAAATCCACCAAAGAAAATGATTCTTGCGTACTTGAGTATGTTTGACTGGAAAGGACAGATGATAATGCAGAATAGACCACTGAACAGTTTGAGTCCATTGGAGAACACGCATATAGAAATAGGTCATAGGAACTAAGACCATGGCCGCTGCCATCGAACCTAGAGAATGAAGGACATATCTGGCTGGTGGAGAAGGGTGAACAAGAATTTGCTGTACCTCAATCTAGACTGTCTACACCATGTGTAGGAAGGAGGCTATCTTGCTTACTGTATTCAAAAGGGTCCCTATGAACTCCAGGCTCTATACAGATTGCAGATGAGATTTGGAGGTGTTGACTGAAATGCCTAGTCTCTGACAAAGTTGCAGCAAATACTCCCTGGACTGTTCTAAGAGATGCCTGGTTGTGGCAGTGAAGAGCCAGTCTAGATACGGAAATACACTGAATCCCAGCAGTCTCAGGTGAGCTGCTACTACTGTCATACACTTGGTAAACACCCCAGGGGCTGTGGTGAGAAAAAATGGAAAGGCACTAAAATGATAGTGCCTGGTCCATAGCCAAGATCTCAGGAAATCTTTGGGATCATCTGTTCATCTTGATGTGATATTATGAGTCCTGAAGATCAAGTAAGCACATCCAATCATCCTTGTGTAAAAAGGGCAAAATGGCCTGAACCATGACCATTTGGAACTTTGACTTCTTCACAAATTGGTTCAGGATGCTTAGATCCAAAATTGGTCTCAGGTCCCCAGTCTGTTTTGGCACTAAAAAAAAACGTAAGTCTTGAATCCTCTTTCGTCTGCTGGGTCCTCCTGGATAACTCTTTTGTCTACCACCTTTTGAATCTCCTGAGCTGCAGCTTCTCTCTGACTGGGTAGGACTTTGGGAAGCTTTCTTCTTTTTTGGGGGGAATCTGTAAAAATGGTATGAAATAACATCTAGATGATATTTTTTAACACCCAATAATCTTTTATTATAAAAGCCCAGGCATCTGGGTGCAAAGACAAGCGCCCACTGACTGCATCCAGATATGGGCAGTTGAGCAACCCTTCAGGAGGGCTGAAAGGGCGTGTCCAAAAAAGAATCTTGGAAAGACTGGTTTTGCAGGCTTCCCCTGCCACAAGGACAGCATCTTCCTTTTGAACTCCCCCCTGTGCCTCTGAAAGAGTTGCCCCTGCGTGAATCCTGGAAAGGTCCCTGGGATTTATGGAATTACATTTTCTTACTTCCTCGTTGATTTCAGGAAAAGGACCATTGAGGAGTAGAAAAGCGTATCCCATGGCAGACATAGTCTTTCCACCTTATTCACTTTAGGAAAGCATTTCTTTTATAGAAGGACCAAACAAAGATGTTCCGTCAATGGGAGCACTGATGAAAAAAGATTTGAAAGGCTCAACAAAGTCGCTTAACTGCATCCAGGTATGTCTTCTAATGGCTATGCCTGAACTAGCCACCAGTGAGGTACCCACTGCAGCATAGGATATTAACCTCATGGATGTATTGGAAATGGACAAAAGAGTGGCCAGCTGTGAAGAGGACATCTTCTAGTTCTCTACAGACATGGATTCTGAGAGGAATTTGGAGAGTTCCTTGGTCAAATCTCTCTCTAATCTTGTGAAGCACACTAAATAATTCAGGGACCTCATGGCAAAGGTCACTGAAGCAAATATGGATTTTCCAAACCTGTCCAACATCCTGGACTCTCTACTAGGGGGGATGAACAGAGGAACTTTGCTCCATAGCATCAACAAGAATGCCATTGCTCCAATGTGGTATGTCATTCAGTGGTACCAAGATTTTGTCTGGGTGTCTGGGAATTGTTCAACAAAGATCAGTTCCTTCAAGGCCCAGGGGGGAGATTAAAATCAACAAGCTCATCTGCCGGGGAAGTCACCTAAGACGTAGATGGGCTGAAACCAAAAGCTTCCAGAAAAACTGACTCCCCTGGACAGGAAGTGTCTGAAGACCATCCACCATTTTCCTTAAGAATTTCTAGGATGTCTCTGAATGAGACTTTATCCAGCAAAGACCTTGGGAACCTTTCCCCTTCATTGAAATCAGTATTCTTGGTGACAGACTCCAGAGGGGAATGTGTGTGCCTCCATCTGCACATTCTCTTTCAGGAACTTCTTCAGTGGGATGATCTGGGGAGGTACCCAAAGACAGGGAGAATTCCTCAGTGGGGACTCCCTGGATGGTACATGGTACCACCTGTCCCTGTGGAGCAGGTGTGATAGGATCACAGATTGGTCCCAAAGAGGAAAGAGAACCGAGCCTTGAGTAGGGAATCAGGCTACAGCTATCTAGTCCTGAAGCTCTGAGGGGCAATGATGGCTCCAACAATACTGGAGTGGACCTTGGCCCCACCAGATCCGGTGCCAACACTTCGGCTCTGAGACTCATCCTGATCCAAGGGAGTAGGAACAGAACCAGTCAGGGAGGCCATCAGATTTGAAGACATAGCCATCTTCGAATCCAACAACAACACTCTTTCGCATCTCAGATCCAAGGGCTCCGAGATTATGGGACAGAATGGAGAAGGAGAAATCACTACATGGGAAGTGGATGGAAGGCTCATGGATCTGATGGGAGACAGAGACATAATACCCCCTATTTGAATCTGAGCTCTGAGGAATTTCCTCTTCATCCTATCCACATTGGCCTAGGAAAGACGTCTGGAGGATCTGATGACACTGCTGATTTTGGCCTAGACTCTCTCCTTAGCATTTTCTGAAGAAATGGAGAAGGGAGTCGAGGAGAGACAGGATCAATTGTGAACTCGGGTGAGTGGGTTTGAAAAGACTTTGACAGTATAAAAAGAAGTTATGGGCTCACCATAAAGTTCCACTTGTGTTGTCCACTTTCATCCTTCCTCAACCACTGGATTCGGATCAGAACCTCGGATCTGTCTCGGCAGTTACTATAGCTCATGGACAACTGAAACTCTCAAGCTCTTCCCTGCCCATAATGCACTAACCTGTAACTTACTTATGTAGCAAAGAATATCTGAGGTAAGAAATATTAGAATAACATTCCTAACAATGGAAACCAATATCTGGAGCTACACGCAAGACACCTTGGCGTCTTTACAACATCTCATTCTTGCAGATGTCCATGATGATAAAGGTTGGGGGCTGGTGGGCAGGGAGTTGAGAAAGAATGAAAATGGACAACACAGATGGAATGTTATGGTGAGTACATAACTTGTTTATCTGATGTTGTCAATTTTCATTAATTCCTCAAACACTGGGACAGAGTCCCCAGCTACCTGAAATCATGGGTGAACTTTAAGGAAGGATGTTTCTCAGCACAGTTGAACCAAAGGCTGCTCTTCCCCTAGAGACCAGATGCAATTTGTAATGAGTAATAAAAGTATGAGGATTTGCCCACGTAGCAGCTGTTCAAATGTCATCCATGGAATGAATGGATAAAAATACTAATGAGGTTGCCATAGATCTAGTAGAGTGGGCTCTTAAATGTTTTGATAATGAAATGCCCAATTTATTAAAGACAATGGATATGCAGTTAATAATCCATCTTGCCAATGTTACCTTTTTAACAGATTTGCCAATTGTCTGCAAAGGATATAAATAAATGATCAGACTTTCCAATTTCTTTTGTTCTGTGTAAGTAAAAACAAAACTGCCTTGGAACCTCTGGCAAGTGTAACATATATTCACCTTTGTTTTCAAATTATGGAAAGAAAATGGGCAAGTTAATAGACTGATTAATACTGAATTCTGACAACACCTTAGGAAGGAAGGGTTGGTTCTTAATATCACCCTATCTTTGTGGAATATCAAATAAGGAGGTTTAGAGGATAATAGGTTCATAGGTTCATACTAGGCTATCTGCCCGAGGGCATTTACAAGCCTAGCCCATAGTTTTGTGGCTTACGCCACCCCTTTAGTATGGGGAACTATACCCATTATTTTGCTGTGCCTCTGTCGAGCAGTGACACTGAGGTAATCCCTGGGGTATATCTGCGATCTCCCATCCATTGGTCAAGATTTCTCTTGAACAAGGCCAGCGAGGTGCTCTGCCTCACATATACCGGGATTTTATTCCACAGCATAGGGAGTCTTTGGGTGATGAATCTATCCCTCCAGCACGTCCTATTAATAGCCGTGTCGAGGTTTAAGTCTCCCGCCCTTGTGGCTCAGACGGATCTAGATTTTTTGAGGTGAAGCATCTTCATCACATCTGGGTTTGACATGGCCTTGTATGTTAGGCAAAGGTCACCTCTGAGCAAGCGGTAAGCAACTGAATAGAGCTGGAGTTCTTTCAGTCGGGCAGCATAGGACAGATGTTTGAGACCCTTTATCCTTTTGGTGAGGAACTTTTGTGGCCTCTCCAGCTGCTGCAAGTGTCGGGTCAGATACATTCCGAATGGGGCATTGTACTCAATCATTGGTCTGATGAGTGATGAGTATAGGGAGACTATGACCTCCCTTGATCTAGATGAGAATCCCTTCATGATAAGGTGGGCAATGTAGAAGGTCTTCCTAACTATTTTAGCTACATGGGTGTCGAATGACAGACTACTATCAACCTGGGTCCCCAGGTCCCTGATAACTTCTTCTGTGCTCAGTGGATTGCCACCTATTTGGTAGCTAGGGGTAACCTTGTTTTTCCCGAAGGGTATGACTATGCATTTTTGGCATTTAACTTTAGGCCATGGCTCTGGCACCAGTTATCCGTTTCTGTGAGACCCTTCTGAAGGATATCTGTGTCAGATGTGTTTTCTACTATGGCGCCCAGTTTGCAGTCATCTGCAAACTTTGTCAGCCATAACCCTCCTGTGTTTGCTTGTACTTGGAAAAGTAGATGCCAAAAAGAGTGGGCCCAGGACTGAGCCCTGTGGTACACCACTTGTGACAGGCTTTGAGTCTGACATGGCGCCAGCAACTCTGACCCTGTGGGTTCTGTCACTCAGCCAGTTTGCAACCCATCTTGTGATATATGGGTTAACATTTAAGCTGATGAGTTTTCAATGATACCCGAGTGGGGTATTGTATCGAAGGCCTTCGCCAGATCGAGGTAGGCTGTATGGACTGCCTTTCCCTCATCAATGGCTTTGGTGACTGTTTCGAAAAAGTCAACCAAGTTTAGAAGGCATGATCTGCCTTTGACAAAACCAAACTGGGATGGATCCAAAGTCTGCAAATTCCCTATGTCTTTATTTATGAGGTCCATTATGATCCTCTCCATGGCTTTGCAGATAAGGCTTGTCAAGCTAATGGGCGGTAATTTCCAGGGTCGGTGGAGGCACCACCTTTGTGAAGTGGGACCACAGTTGCAGTGCGCCACTCCTGGGTGCGTATCCAGAGGTAAGACTATGATTAAACAGCTGTCCTAGCTGTGGGTTTAATTCCTCGTTGAGTTCGTGGAGCACACAGCCGGGGACACCATCAGGTCCCATGGATGCTATGTTTTTTGCTTTGGAGAGAGCAGTTCTCACTTGGGCGTTGGAGATGGTTGGGGGCTGCAATCGCTTGGTATAGATATCTCTCCTTTGGGGAGGGGAGAAGTTTGCACTGAACCTGTCAGCCAGTATGTTGGCAATGTCTGTAGGATCAGTAATCTTCACATCATTTTGAACTAGTTCTGAGCATATCTGGGAGTTTCCTCCCAGGTTTCTAACATAGCTAAAGAAGGCCTTATGATTGTCTTTTGAGTCTTTAGCTATTTTTCTCTCAAAATTTGCTTTGGATGATTTTATGAGAGCTCTTAGTTTTTACTTATAGTGATCAAGGGTGTCTTACCTTTTAAGGATTTTGCTCTATCTTGTAGTAGCTTCCTCCTTTTGTTGTAGAGTTTGTTTATGGCTGGGGTCCACCAGACTGGACGCTTGCCTTTGGTACAAAGAGTCTTTGTTTTGCTTGGGATTGCCTTATCCATGCAGTCCTGCAGGTGCTGGTAGAAGGCATTTGTAAGTGATTCAGCGGCTTGAGTACTGTTTTCCGCCGGCTCGGGGGCCTTAAAGGAGACCACACTAGTCTTTAGAAGTGTGAAGTCGGCTTTCGAGAAGTTCTTTACTGTGGTCTTTTTTATTTCAGGTGGGGGTGGGATGAGGACCTCCAGCGAGATTAGTTTGTGATCTGATCTCACCAGTGAGGGGTATACTTCCGGTGTTGAACATTGTGCTCCCATGTTCGTGATGATGAGATCAAGTATGTTTTCTCCTCTTGTGGGGATGGTGACTAGCTGTTCCATGGCATCTGAGTTTATGAATTCCAGGAACTTTTGGGCTAGGGTGTTTGGGCTTGAGTAGTGTTCCCAGTCTATATTAGGGTAATTGAAGTCACCTAGTATGATGGTGTTTGGTGATACATTTATCCACTCTAGTGTTTTCAGGAAGGCCATGTGAGGTTCCTGAGTTTGTGAGGGTGGCCTGTAACATGCTACAATTTGCAGAGCAGTCTTGCCTATGGTTAATTGCACCTGGATGGTCTCCGATGCATCGTGCGTTGCCACCAGTCTTGAGGTGTGGGTGTCCTTGATGAATATGGATACCCTCCTTTCTTGGTATTGTCCGGATTTTGGGCCGGAACGCATGATAAGAGGTGAAACCTGATAGTGCTGGGGTGCTCTCAGGAGCCTTGAACCAGGTTTCTGTCACTGCACAGACATCGATGTTCTCCATACTGAGAAGGGCCTCGAGTGCGTGCATTTTGAGATTTAGACTTCTGGCATTGAGCAGCATTACCCTTAGTTTTTTCCTTTTTGTGTTCTAGGGTGGTAGGTTTAAAATTTGAGCCTTGCCTAAAAAGGCACTATGGGTGTGGCAAGAGCCTTTGCCAATATCCGAATCCCAGGGTGACAGGTGCAAGCCGTCCCTTGGCAGCGTGGCTTGTCCAGCATGTCATCCCAGGCAGACAGACATTGGATCTCCTTTGAATGACACCAGAGTTTAAGCCAATTGTTAAAGCTGATCATCTTATCTCTGTATTGTGGCATCATTCTTGGTGAAGGTAGGATACTGCTCAAGGTCAGGGTCATACCTGCCTGGGCTACATAATCAGAGAGCTCCTCAATGTCTCTTTTCATGTAGTCCAAGGAGGTACGCCTCAGGTCGTTTACACCAGCGTGGACAATGACTGAGTCGTATTTGTACCTGCTGTTGAGAGACCTGAGTGCTTGCGTTATGTGGCGGATTCTAGCGCCCGACAGGCAGCTTACTGTGACCTTCTCCTTACTCAGTCTGGTGAGCGGACGCCAGTGTGTCTGACTATGGAGTCACCAATGACTAGTGTGTCTGGCATTGTGTTTGGCCTTAAGGGCTGTGACTGTTTGACACTCTGACTGTGAGGTCTATGTGTTGCAGGTGTTGCGTTCTGAGGTGGTGGTTGTTTGGGTGTCTGCTTTGGTGGCCTCTGCTGTTTTGGTAGATTTTTGATCAGAGCCGCCGAGTATGTCTTTGTGTTTATGTGTATGATTTGAGGTTGTGATGGTACTATGTGAGACTGGGTCTATAGTGTGTGTGGTAACCTTCTCCTCCTGACTGGTCTTGCCAGTCCTATGTTGAGAGAGCTCAGCCTCCAGTTTGGCCGTATAGTTGCATCTCTCGCATGTATTTGTGTTTTGTGGGAGGAGGAGAGGGTTGTCTGTGTACATGAGGCAATTGTAACATTGCCTCAATATTCCCAGGTTCACCAGCTGAGCAGGAGAGGACACTAGCAACTGATCCCTCGACATGCCAGAAGGACTAGACAAAAACTTTAAAAAGAGATTCCGGGGACGGGTGACCGAGAAATGGGGGTTTGCCTTTTGGGGTGCTATCTATAAGAGTGCCGTATCAAGGTAATAAGTACTGTAGGAGCAAGTGCTAGGTTTAACAGATAGAGAAAAGTCTACTTGGAGTCAAGTAGAGATGATCTTTTTAGGTATTAGAGAAAGTGCTAGTAACAGGGATGCTTAAAGGTAAGATTGAAAAGAATGCACTCTGCAGTGTGCACTAGAGAAGTTAGATATGAAAGTAGGTAACTTGAGTTTTACCTGTTTAAAAAGTTAAGGTTTAGTGGAGAGTTACTATTTTTAAAACAGCAAGATGGACTGAAAGGGGTGGTTACTTTTGTATTTTGGTACTATGAAATACTGTAGGATGGCCAATAAATTTAAATAATTGAAGGGTGGGATTTCAAAAGTGATGGTTTTGTGATTACTCACATAAGCCAGTGAAAGTAGAGAGAAATGAGATATATGGTCAGATTAACATAAGAGGCGGGCAACTAGAAAGACAGTGGTATTTAACAAGACAACTTAAATGGGTGGGAGGGCAGGAAAAATTCTGCCTGACTCAGAACAGAGAGAGCTGTGGTCTCTTTTGAAGTTTTAAT
Source organism: Protopterus annectens (assembly GCF_019279795.1). Lineage (NCBI taxonomy): Eukaryota > Metazoa > Chordata > Ceratodontiformes > Protopteridae > Protopterus > Protopterus annectens. Next base: position 1,424,995,288 of record NC_056725.1, read on the forward strand.
ATGCTGTTAAAACAGAATGCAAGCAAAACACAAGGTAAAGAAAACAAACTACAGTATTCAAAATATAGAAAGGCAATACAGAAATACAAAAAATAACAGCAAACTAACCTTTCCTTCACAGCAAAGTGTAGCAGAGTCTGGATGAGCCTTTCTGGTAAAGCTCTGAAATGTTTTAGTTTACTCCTTAAATAGAAATTTTAGTTCCTAGCTCCACCCCCCTCTGTTAACAAGTGATTAACCTTAAGTGACCTCTTCTGTCTTATGAATGAGTCCTTAATTAATCAGTTCTTATTTCTGCCTGACTCAGAACAGAGAGAGTTGTGGTCTCTTCTAAAGTTTTAATATGCTGTTAAAACAGAATGCAAGCAAAACACAAGGTAAAGAAAACAAACTACAGTATTCAAAATATAGAAAGGCAATACAGAAATACAAAAAATAACAGCAAACTAACCTTTCCTTCACAGCAAAGTGTAGCAGAGTCTGGATGAGCCTTTCTGGTAAATCCTTAAAGTTCTGAAATTCTTCTGGCAAAGGTCATAGCTACCAGAAATATCATTTTCCAGGTCAGAAATTTAAGATCACATTTTTGTGCTGTTTCAAAGGGGGGAATGAATTAAGGTCTATAGTAGAAGATCCAATCCCATGGAGGAGCAGGATCTTTATAAGGTGGTATCAGTAAAATAGTACCTCTTAGAAAGGCCTTGCATATCTTAGTAAAGGCTAGGGAAAAACTTTCATCTCCTACATAAAAGTTAGAGATTGCTGCTAAGTGAAATTTAATGTTACAGGAGCTAGCTCCTTCAATGAAAATTTCTGCCAAAAACTCTAGGGACACTGTGTAGGGGCTGAAAAGGGATGGATACATTTTTGATGTAATCAAACAAATCTCTTCCATTTACTTTTGAGAATTTTCCTAGTAGAATCTTTATGGGAAGACAAAAGTATATAAATGTGCAGGAGATGAGAACATAGGTTGTCTGGCTATTAACAGAAGTGGAGAAACCATGCTGTTAGCCTGAGGTTTGAGATATCTGGATGAATCATGCCTGTTGGGTGAGACAGGAGATCTGGAATTGGATCAAGAATCCAAGGTGGGTAAAGAAGAAGAGGTCAAAGGAAGGGGAACCAAACCTGTCGAGGCCAGTAAGGTCAATAAGGATGACTTTGCTCTTCAACCTTGCAGCTTTCTGCAGAAACATGGGAATCAAGGGAGTTGGTGGATAAGCATAGAGAAGACAGGAGGGCCAATTGTGGAAAAGAGCATCCCTTGGTGATTTTCCCAGTAGGGGGATTAGAGCAAAAAGCTGCTGCAATTGTTGTGTAGGGAAGATGCAAAATGATTGCAGCAAGGCTGGCCCCAATAAGAGAAAATCACTTCCATCACTTTTATGTTGAGAGACCACTCAAGGTAGTAGAATGGACCTGTTCAATTTGTCTGCTATCATGTTGGACTTGCCCGGAATGTATGTTGCTATCACAAAGTGGTTGGATGAGACTGACCACTGCCACACACAGCGCTTCTCAACACAAGGGGTAAGATTTGGTTCTTCCTTGTTTGTTGATGTACCAAATTACTGACATATTGACTGTTTGAATCGTAACTGTCCCCAGAGGTAGATTATCCTGAAAAGCTTGCAATGCTAACAGCACTGCTCTCATCTAGAGGACATTTATATGCAAATTGGCCTCTTTGGTGGACCAAGTGCAATTCTTTCTCCAGGAAGTGCCCTCCCATCTAATCTGTGATCCATCCATGGTCACTATGGCCTTGGGCTTGTGTATGTTTTTTGAGCTTGTAACCCTGCTTTTGTGTGAAAAATATTCTTTATTGTCTACTGGAATTGCTGAACTGTTAAAAAGTATATTCCCTTTGTGCAGAAAAAACACAATATTAACAATTTTATCTGGTTCAACGTATGTTTGATTATCCAAACAGTTTGATTATCCGAACTACGCTAGGTCCCAGTTAGTATGGATAATTGACTCTCTACTGTATATCTAGGCAGGCTCTCCGGTGCAGGGATAAATGACCCACCCAATTACCTCCAGAGTGAGACAATTGGGCCTCCTTTCAGAAGCGCTGGTACAGCCTGTCAGAGAAAGTGTCTCTAGAGCCCTGGTTGTGCGGGCCACCTCTGAAGCAGGTGTGTTGTCTTACATTAGCATTCCACCCTCTGGAGGAACCATCTTCACATGGCTCTTGGAAAGTACCCAGAGACTTTTTTGTATTACATTTTCTGTCCTCTTCATTGGTTCCTAGAGAAAGTCCTGTGAGGGATCAAAAAATGTACTCCTACAGCAGACAGTGTCTTTTTTATCTTTCTCACACCTGGAAAGTGATCATTGCACCTACTGGTATACTTCCTTGCTCCAGAATTCCCTTCCTGTCGGCGGTACCAGAATTCGGTCTGGTATCTTGGGGATAGGTTCGACCATATTAGGTTCCTTCCATGTTCGTTGAAAGATCAAATCAATAAGCTCATCAGCAGGTGAAGTTACCCAGGAGGTAGATGGACCAGATCCAAACACCTCCAGGAAAACTAATACTTCCGGGGAATGACTTTGGGAGGACTAACTACCCCGTTGTTTGAGGATCTCTAGAATGTCTCCAAATGAAACATCTTTGGTGGTGATCTAGGGGACCCCCCCTCCCCTTCATCTAAAGCTGTGTCTTCTGTGACAGATTCCTGTGGGGTATCTAAGTGCCTCCTTTTGCACTTTGTCTTCCTGGATACTTCCTCAGTGGATGTCCCAGGGAAGTGTCAGAAGAAATGGTAATACCCTGCTGCATAGCCTGGAGAGGTTGGACTGGCTTTCCATGTGGAGTCAAATGTCAAGGCTCAAGGCACACAGACACATGAAATTTTAATAGAAGATATGAAGGGGAAAAGACCATCCGTCCCATCAAAGCAGAGAACACTCTCTCCACTACCTCAAAGCCAAACTGTCCTGGGAAAAAAGAAACTGATGGAGCCAAGAAGCCATGCTTCAGCTCCACTAGCTCCATCTGCTCTGAAGGCAATCCATCAGAGGCAGAGGTCTGAGTTGAGCTGTCCAAAGCTGAGGCTCTGAAGGGCAGAGATGGCTCTGAAACCTTCGGAGTTTACTCCAATACCTCGGATCCGATTGGAACGTTTCAGTTCTGAACTTAGAGCTGGGGCACTCAGAGAAACCCTCAGATCCAAGGACATGACTATCCTTGGATCTAATCCTGATAGTCTCAGCAAACTCGAATCCAAGGACTCCAAAACAAAGTGTCAAATTGGAGAAGGAGCTGATACTGGAGAGGTAGAGCTTCCTGACCTGAAGGGGTAGGAGATGGGAGAACCCCCATTTGTATCTGTGCTGAGAGAAACTTCCTCATCAATCTATCCATGTCAGCTTTGGTGAGACTCCTGGAAGAACGAGATGAAGCAATTGACGGAGATTTGGAACATCGTCTCTCTAGGAAGGGAGAAGGGACCCTAGACGGTACTGGGTCTAAGAAGGGAGAGTATTGGGTCAGATGAAGTCATTTAGCATCTGACATATCAGATCCGAGGACATTTTAATGGATCCTGTTGAAGTCTTCAAGCTGTAAGGCTTCAGATCCAACCTGGACTTTTTTAGTGGCAGCTCTGCTGAAGACGGAGTCGAAGATTCCAGCTTCTTTGGGAACTTTTTTTGTAGTCTTCTTTGAAGTTATCTTAGGGGAATGAACCCCAGATAAGGCTTCCAAAAAAGGAGTACGCAGTAAACCCTTTAGTATTAACTTATTTTTATGGTCCTCTATTGCTTGTGGATTAAAGCTCTTGCAAATAGTCACTCTACATCAATATGCTCTGAGCCTAAGCAACAGAGACAAAGATCAAGTGTGTCCGAACAAGGTAGCTTATGGCCACACTTCCTACACTTTGTAAAACCTTTTTCAGACATTTTGACAAAAACCAAGGTAAGAGGAAAAAACTTTTTTTGGTAAGGAGGAATGGAAAAAAAAAAAAGAAAAAGTACCAGCAATGGTATGAGAAATGTAAAATAAATAAATAAATAATAAATACACCAACGGTGTAAGAGAAAAACAATGACAATGTTTTACAATTTTAAGCAATGAGAAAGAAAAATAACCAACAATGGTAATCAAAAAATACACCAAGTGTACAAAGGAATAACAAAGAAGAAAAGGAAGAAAGTTGTTAGAGAGGAACTTGAGACTTTCAGTTGGCCATGAGCTACAGTAACGGCAAGGTCAGATCAGAGGTTCAGATCTGAGCACAATGGTTGATGAATGAATGAAAATTGAGAAAATCAGATTAGTAGGATCTGAGGTTTTTGGATCAAAGTACTTTCTTGGAGGCTTTGTTAGTATAACAATCAGATCTGAGGTTTTTGGATCAGGTGTGCTTTCTTTTGGGATCCGACGATGTCGGATCCAATTTTTTTTGATTTTTCTGAGGAGGCTTCGAAGAAACCATGGGTGAAAATGAATCCTTTGGAGAACAGGTAGGTGAGCTCTTATAAGACTCCTTGGTATCCAATGAGGGCTTGGAAGGTTTACTGGGAGTTGAGCCATTGAAGAGGAACATAAAGAGGGAGGCAGCATACCCTTAAGAACTAACTTATTACACCCGTCCAAATAGTTCTAGAGTTAAACACAGCACAGATAGCACAATCAGTATTAAGATGTGTCCCCATTTTTTAAAGCCAGGTGGTTTCTCAGCCATGGATGATAAATAATAACAGAGAGAGAGAGAGAGGAAGGCAACTCTTATTTTTTTTTTTTTGACAGATTAGTAAAACTATTAGCAATGGTAGACAGAAAAAGGAAAGTGTAGTATCTGCAATGGTACGTCACAGACTACTAGATGGTAGAAAATGAAAATTACAGGTCTAATGGAGAAAAAACTCTGAAGACTCAACAATTAGGAGAGGGAGGCTTAATAAAATAAAGTTAGAGAAAAGGTTTTAAGGAGTTTTCTAAAAATACTTCCTATTCACAACTACGTTAAGAAGCCAAATGAAGCTCTTGAGAAAGATCCATGTCCGCGTAAGAAGGCGGCAAATGAAATCAGGGAATCTGAGGTATTGTTGACTGACTGGGGCATTATGGGCAGAAGAAGGAGATCTAGAGTTAAATCCAAAGTCTAATGCATGCAGCCAAGTTGGATTCAAGGTCAGATCCAGGACCCATACGTTGAGGAAGAATAAAAAGGACAACATCAGATCTAAGGAAGCGATTCTTTTGACCTATTTCAGAGAACATAAACTGTCCTAAACATATTAAGGCCTTATTAACATTTAATTCTGTTGGATGCCCAAAAGCAATTACTAGAAAATAGAAATCAAAATCTATACCGACTGCATTTGAATATTACAAAGGAGATAAAAGGACCGGAGCAGGGATCTTTGGAAAAGAGCAAATTACAAATAAATAAGTGGAATTTGTGGAAAAAATACATGCATAACAATGTTCAGTAGTGAGGTTTAAAGGAAGGCAGGAGTTGAATCATTTATGTAATGTTCAAATGAAAGGTACGAGTATTTGTTGTAGAGGATAAAAAAGCATACAATGTACAATGCGTGTAAATGGAAAAAAACATTAATGTGGTTTGTTTTCCATTACTATATGTCTGCCTATCTGATCTGTAGGATGGAAGAGACTGCCCAAACTTATTTCACTCATGATAAAGGGTAAGGAAGTGACAAGATTCTGATACACAAGCACAACCTACCAGTCAGTTACATTTGTTAATCAAGTAGGTGAACTGGTTTACAAACTATTTTCAGACGACTGCCATAAAAAAGATATGCTACATATGTAAGTAAGGTAGCAATAATAAAAGAAGGAAAATCATCATTACAAATGAGCAGGAAACTCAGAAAACAGTGAAGGCATGTAGCAGTCTTTTAACAGTGAATTATAACAGCTATCCCACATCACAAAATTAGTTACATTTATAATCTTCCTCAAGATGTTCTCAAAGTAAGTTGCTCCATGGCACACAGCGATAAAGCCCTCACTACAATGTAGGCAACCCAAGTTCAAATACTGGCATGGGTGCCTGTAACAGCTGGCAGGTAAGGATGGTACTCAGTGGTTACTTCTGGCTCTCCCATTCTTGGGGAGGCTGCTCTTGCTCACTATAAAGGTGACACCTGGAAGAAGCCAAGCGAGACCACACTGTGGTATGCATAATGTACTGTCAGACAAGGGTTCCCTTTGGAGGGAAGCTGTAGATAAGCTCAGAAGAGATGCCAGAGGAGAAGGGAGTGCTCCATCAGGGGAAAGAGTAGGCTATCCCACAGGAGAAGCAAGGCTGGTCCGCTCTCTATAACTGGGCTCTACCCTGATGCGTACAAGCTTATTAGGGATTCCTAGACAAACAAATGGGCCAGAGGGCTATTAGCTGCTCAGAAATCCTTGTTTTCCATGACAGTGAATTGGACAACCATGTGCAGGCAGAAAAGCCATTGAACGTGGTCCTGCAGGGATACAGAAAAAAATTAAGTTCTCAGTTTTCTTCTTTATTCATCATTCTTGGTTCTTACGGTAGGCTGTTTTATGATACAGACACAATGCTTGGAAAATGTCCATTTACTAAGGAACTGATGGAATGCAGGATGCTCAAATGGCACAGCCACCAGACAGACTGATCCCAAAGAACAGGCATATTCATAAAAATTCATAAAAACAGAATTTCTTTGCCAGCGGTGAACAATACCGATTACTAATCAGCTCAAAAACCCAGGGAGTTTAACAACAATGTAGCTTTAGTCAGGACTGGCAGCCAATAAGCTTTACATAAAGACAGGCAATACTGTTATCTGTTCTGGAAAGGAGAAATTAAGAAACAGATTTACTTTTATGGTCTACGGCAGTATGGTATTACTAGCTGAGATCAGAGCCATAACAGCCAATGAGCAATCAATTCTTAATATTAGAACATTAAGTTCAACAGCAATCTGTACATCCCTGGTCAACAAGTTGGACAGTTTGTTAGCATATTTCAGTTGGTTCATTGTCGGTTTGTTTTTGCTAAAAAGGAAGGAATTTGACTCATACTATTTAGCAAAAAGATCATCCTTGGTCAGGCCATCTAGGAATCAGTCATCCAAATACGTAAAAAAATCTCTGATTTGTGTAGTCCCAGATGGAATGGAAGCTACATACTTTCTGCATTGCTAGAGCAACACTGGTAATTTATTTGCAATCACCACTAGGATTAAAACTTGCACAAATTTGTCAGCCCTGCATTTAAAACTTTTCTAGGCTTAGACACACACCCCCATACTCATAATCCTATACTCCTAAGGACCTCACTCCAAATCTCTAACAGCCCATGACTGGCAGGCATAGCCAGGAATACCTTTACTCAGAATTACAGTTGTGTACACTTACCATAAATGTAGATGTTCGGGTGTATTCACTGTTGCAGTCATCACATTTGGGTGATCTGCCTGCAGGTAGCCCTCAGTCGACCTGAATACCAGAGTCTTGGGATTTCTGCGTCGGATGCTGTCGCTTCTTCCATGACGTCAGGTCGTCAGGGGTATAAAACATGCAGCCGACGTCATTACATCAGGTTTTCTTCCCCCAGATGTCAGGTGCCTCCAAAACAGGAAGCAATTATATGGTGTAGAACACCCCCAGCAAAAAGCAAATATACATAGTATAAGGTATGCCAAACCAAAAAGGATAGGTGAAAGCAAAGACAATCAGGGGCTGGAGGGAGGGTAACCAGGACTGCAACAGTGAATACACTTGAACATCTACATTTATGGTAAGTGTACATAACTGCACTATGTTCTTCATGTTTCACTGTTGCAGTCATCACATTTGGGTTGATTCCCAAAGCTAAGGAAGGGTGTTGGTAGATTAAGAAGCATTAGACCTGGCAATCAGGCCCTGTAAGACTGCTGTGGCAAATCCAGCTCTGGATTTAGAAAAGATAGGCAAGTGGTAATGTCTGGTGAAAGTGTGTACAAAGCTCCAGATTGCAGCTTCCAGGATGTCCCTGGTAGGGACTCCTCTGAGAAATGCAGTAGAGGTAGATGTAGCTCTAGTGGAATGTGTTCTTATCCCCTGTGGGGTAGGTTTTCCATAGTGCTTGTAGCAGAAATGGATGCAGTATGCTATCCATTTAGATATGGTTTGCTTTGAAATGGCCTTCCTCTCTGCCCCTGCAGCAAAGCTGACTAGCAGCTGGTCAGATTTTTTGAGGGGCTTAGCCCTGTCCAAATAAAATCTATGCTGTCTGTGCACGTCTAGAGAATGCAGTATGCTTTCCCCTTTATTTGGAGGATTAGGGAAAAAAGTAGGCAAATGAATGGACTGGTTTAAAGCCACACTAGACACCACCTTGGGCATAAAAGATGGGTTAGTCCTGAAGGAAACCCTGTCCACATCGAAGATAATGAAGGGTTCCACTGTCATAAGGGCTTGCAGCTCAGACACTCTTCTTGCAGAAGTGATGGCTAGACGTAAAGCTGTTTTCCATGAGAGGAATTTCAACTCTGCTGTATCAACCAGTTCAAAGGGGGAAAGTGTAAGTTTTTCCAATACAAAGTTAAGGTCCCAGGCTGGAGTGGGAGCTCTCCTGGGGGGGGTCTTACATTTTTGGCCCCTCTAAGGAACTGTTTTACCAGAGGATGAGAGAAGTGAGGTGGCTCAGTATTATAATGAGCTAAGATGGCAGATGCATGAATCTTAATTGAAGAGAAGGATAGGCCCTTGTGGAGCATTTCTGTTATTTATTTATTTTATTTTCAGTTTGATTACCGGGGAAGTCCACTGGGCCGAGAAGTGCCCATTTTCAGTGGAGGCCCGGGGAGAAAAACTCCAATAGCAATACAATACTATGAAAGGTTACAAAATACAATAAAGGTTGCATAATGTAGAGGTAAAATACAAGAGTGAGATTCATATATTCAGGAAATTGCAAAATACATCATAGGACAGTATAAAACAGGCTTTTTTTTTTTTTTTTTTTTTTTTAGGTTCTTCAGACGTTTACAATATTTACAAAGTTGGAGTTAATTAAAGTCTGCTAGTTCTGCTTTTGGAGGAATAGAAAGAAAAAAAACTTGAGAGTAAAGTGGAAGAGGATTGTCGAGAGCTAGTGGGGAGACTCGTTAGTGTTCATGTAGGGTGAAAGCAGGAGCATTTCCATGTGGAAGATAGGTGTAGGAAAAGTTGGGCTTTGAAGGATTCAGTGTTATGTATAGTCCTAAGAGGAGGAGGAAGAGAATTCCATTTTTTACGTAGAGAGAAGGAGAGTAGGAGATGGCCAGCGGGACGTTTGGGTTTGTGGATGGAAATAAGGTTTTGGTTTTCAGATCTCAGGGATCTGTTTGGGATGTATAGGGGAAGGATGTTCATTAAGGCTGGGCATTTATCTGGGGAGAATATTAATTTGTGAGCGGTGGTTAGTTGGAGATAGTCTAGGTGGTTAGGGAGTTTTAACCAGTTCAGAGATTTTAGGCTAAGGCAGTGGTGAGTTGAGATTTTGGATTTAGTGGCAAATTTGGAGATCTTATTGTAGCAAGCTTCAAGTTTAGCAGTATTGGAAACAGACAGATTGGTTAGAAGGGGGGCTCCATATAGAAGAGACGGAAGGAGGTAAGTAATTGCTAGGGAATGCCTAGAGGAGTTGGAGAGAAATTGGTTATTCCTATATAGCATACCTAGCTGTTGGTGGGTTTTCTTTATGTTTTGTTGTATGTGGAGGTCGAATTTAAGGTGTTCGTCTATGGTGATGCCAAGGAGTTTTGCAGAGGGGACCACTTCTATAGCAGTGTTAGTTTGGCTTAGGACATTGAAGATGTTTTTGTCAAAGGAGGAAACCCTGGTGGGCAGGAAAATTAGTATTTTAGATTTATTGGAGTTGAGGGAGAGGTGGTTTTGGTGCATCCAGTTCTCTGTAGTGGAGAAAGCTGTTTGAGTCTTAGTTAGTAGTTCAGAAATGTTGTGGGCAGCACAGACTAAGGTAGCGTCATCAGCGTATTGGATGACTGTAGTGTCGGGGATGACAGTGTGAAGGTTATTTATGAAGATGTTGAAAAGCATGGGTCTGAGGATGGACCCCTGAGGAACGCCAGTAGGTGTAGGCAGAAAGGAAGAGTTGCAGTTCTTCCATCTGACAGCTTGAGATCTGTCGGATAGATAACTGGTGAACCAGGAGAGTATTAGGGGAGAGATTAAGATTGGTGAGATGAGAGAGAAGGTGTGTATGGGAGATGGTGTCGAAGGCTTTAGATAAATTTAGCAGTATAGTGGATATAATAAGTCCAGAATCTCGGGCTTGATTGACAGTTTCTAGGAAGGATAGTAAGGCTGTTATGATGCTGTGGCCAGGAAGGAAGCCATGCTGGGTGGGTGTTAGAAGGTGATTCTGAGTTAGGTAGGGCAAGAGTTGGAGGTGGACACATTTTTCAAGTATTTTATTTATCGGAGAGAGTAGGGCAATGGGGTGGAAGTTAGAAATAGTGATGTTTTTACCTCCTTTGTGAAGAGGTAGAATGTAGGCTGAATGCCAGAGTTTAGGTACGTACGACTCAATGATGGATCTTGTTGATCAGGATACTAATTGGGAGAGCAATACCTTCAGCAGCGCATTTGAGGAAGGAGGAGGGTATGATGTCAGGGGAATTAGAGCAAGGTTTGAGTTTGGATAAAAGTTTTTTTATAAAGGTGGTGGAAACAGGTTTGAACTGGAAATTAAGGGGACAGTTATTAGGGTTGTTGGTTGCTGAGGACAGGGGGTTGGGTGGGTTATTATTTGGGAATGTTTTGGTTAGTTTAGCTATGGATTCAGTAAAGAAGGTGTTTGAAGTGGGAGCTCAACTCACTATCAGTTAGACTAGGATCAGGGCAGGGATTATTCCTTGATCCAGGATGGAGAAGAGAGTTGACTGATTTCCAGAATTGTTTTGGATTCTTATTGTTGTTGGACTGAAGTTTATTATAGTAGTTTTTTTTTTTGTTCATAGTGATAAGTTTTTTTACTTGATTGTGGAGTTGGGTATATTGGAGCAAGGTAGAAGACAGTTTGTTTTTCTGATACAGCTTCCAAGCTTTGCCTCTGTGGCGCATAATTTGTTTAGTTTCTTTAGTCAGCCAAGGAGCAGAGTTGGCTTTGGTTCATTTGTTTCTTAGTGGGGCTAAGGAGTTAAGAGTATTTAGGAAGACAGAGTTGAAATGCTCTACAGCATTGTCAAGTGGGAGAGTGTTTAGGATATGCCAGTTAATTTGTTTAAAAATGTTGGATATAGTTGAGGGGTTGAAGTTGCTAAGGTTGCGAGTTTGGATGTAATGGTGTTGGTGTTGGATGGAGCTAGTTGATCGATGAATGAAGGCAGGGAAATGGTCACTGAAGGTGTCAGGGATAGTGCCAGAGAGAATGATTTTGTTTGCATGGGAGACTAGAATCCAATCTATAATGGTCTCTGGGGGGTGGTTTTTGTTAGGACGGGTTGTTGAATGGATTACTTGGAAGAAGTTGTAAAGGTTAATAGTTAGGGAGGGGGATGGTGTGTTAATTTTATTCCAGTCAATATTGACATCACCAAGAATATAGGTTTCATATTTTATTTCAGTTGAGGCCCAGTGAAGGATATTTTCAAGGGTAGTGATATTATTGCCAGGGGAGATATATAAGGAAATAATGCAGATATTCTTATGTTTATTCAAACGGAGAAGGCTTGTTGTGATTTCGGAATTTTTGAATTGAGGGGTATGGATTTGAAGAGGGATTAGGGAGAGAAGGTTGGAGTAGATTAGAGCAGAGCCTCCACCTTTTTTGTTTAAACGGTCACTTCTGAGGATGTGGTAACCTGGAGGGAAGATTTCAGAGTCAGTAATATGGGGTTTTAGCCAGGTTTCAGAGATGGCTAAGATGTCAGGTTGGTTGTGATTAATCCAAGCTTGTACATGGTGAATTTTGTACACCATACTGCAAAGCATGTTTACCAACTTGGCCAGCAGAATGCATTAACTCTTGTAAATCTTTGTTAAGTAATCTAGTATATGAGGTAAGCTGGGCACAGTTGTGCCCATCCCTTGAGACTGGCTCCAGGAACAGTATCTTTTCCAATTTTCTGAATAGGATTTTCTAGTACTAGGCCTCCTTGCCTCAAGAATGACATCCATCACTTGCTTACTGAGCGTTGCTAGAGCTGACTTCAGGGGAATAGCCAGGTTGCAAGGTTCAGGGTATGAAGCTGAGGGTGCAGAATTTGGCCCCCCTGCTGGTACAGCAGGAAAGGGGTCTGAGGCAGGTGCTGTGGATGCAGCACTGTCAGACTGCGCAAAAGAGGATACCAGTGCTGGCATGGCCACTCTTTGTCCTTGGCTTGCCCTGTTTGATCTTTAGTAGATAGAACCTTCAAGAGGAGAGGCAGAGGGGGAAAGGCATACACTGAGAGACTTTCCCAGGATAAGGACAGGGCATCCACCTTCCAAGCTTGGCTGTGGGGAGTTCTGGTGCAGTATTTGTTCAATTGATAGTTCTGAGGGGAAGCAAACAGGTCCACATCTGGTGGCCCTCATCTGTTCCCCAAGCGCTTGAATATTTTAGGTTCCAGTTTCCATTCATGTGGGTCCATAAGATTTCTGCTTAGGTTGTCTGCCAGTGAATTTAGTTTGCCTGGCAGGAACTGAGCTTGTAGGTGCACTTGGTTGCTCAAGGCTGTGCTCCACAGAGCCATGGCTAGTTTACAGAGTGGGTAGGAATGTGTTCCCCCCTGCTTGTTTATGTACCACATAACTGTGGTGTTGTCTGTCTTCACCAATAGCTGTCCTGGAAGAATAAGGCCTTTAAAGGCTGTCAGAGCATTCTGTACAGCTAACATTTCTTTTTGATTGATATGCAGGTACATCTGCTTTGAGTTCCATTTGCCCTGAATGCACTGCCCTGCTATGTGAGCCCCCCCCCCCCCCCATGCACAGTCTGATGCATCTGTTGCTAGGGTTTGAGCAGCAGGGGGTAGAGTGAAAGAGAGTCCCTTGTTGTGGTTGCAGGCCTCTGCCCTTAGACATGGAATGATAGGAATTGTTGTTTCCAGGTCCTGAGAATGTTGACACCATAGACTTTTTAGATACCACTGAAGTTTCCTCATATGCAGTCTTGCATATGGAATTAACAGAATGCAAGAGGCCATGAACCCCAGCGCTTGCAGTACTTTCCTTGCAGATAGTTTTTGTGGCCAGTAAGTTGAAGTAAGTTGTCATCTGGGAAGTTGTGTTCAAGCTTGTTCCCAGGAATACAATCTGGTGGCAGGATACCGGGTGTGATTTCTTTTCATTAATGGTGTACCCCAGTGAAGTTAGAAGTCTCTTTACAAATGCCAGGTGCTGTAGTAGCAAGTCCTGACTTTCCACCTGAATCAGGCAATCGTCCAAGTATGGGTAAATCTGAATACTTCTCTGCCTGCAAAAAAGCAATGGCTGGAGCTAGGCACTTTGTGAATCCCTGGGCGCAGTAGATAAGCCAAAGGGAAGTGCAGAGAACTGATAGTGCATAGAGCCTGTCATGAAGCGAAGGTATTTTCTGCAATATCCCCTTATGGAGTTGCCAGCCATGCATCCTTGGCTAGCATAAAAAGCAGCTGTTGGAGAGTTAGCATTATGAATTTTGGAACCACCAGAAAGGTGTTGAGAATAGATAAATCCAGGATAGGACGCCAGGAGTTTTCTTTTCTGGGAACCAGGAACAGTCTTGAATAAAAGCCTTGTCCTATTTGTTCTGCTGAAACAGGTTGAATAGCCTTGATGCTGAGGAGAGAAAGTACTTGCTTTTGGGCCTCTGCCCACTGGTTTGGGGGGAGGTCTGGCTATCCACTTAGGGTTGGGAGTGAGTGAAAGTGGAATCTGTATCCTAGGGAAACAATGTTTAAAACCCATTTGTTTTGGGTAATGCATTCCCAGTTTTTTGCATGCAGGACGAGTTTTCCTCCTAAAGGTGCAAGTACTTCAGCAAGGCTTGGTGGAGTTGAGGATAAGTCATTGTGCAAGTTTACCATAGGGGGGTGGCTTACTACTCCCCGTTTTGGATGTGGGAGCACCCCACTGCTTAGATCTGTGCATAACCAGAGACTGAAGTCTTGGGGGGGGTTGGCTGTCCCTGGGTTTGGACTGAGAAGGCCTGGAAGGGACTGGAAAGGACCAGTTCTTTGAAGGCCAATGCCTACTGAATCTAGGTGGTTGTACTTGTAAGAAATCTTTAACAGTTTGCATAGATTTAGCTTTCTCCTCCATCCTTTTGAGAACTTCTTCTGCTTTATTGCCAAATAGGTGCTCTTGGTTTAAGGGTGCATCCAGTAATTTTTCTTTGACATAATCTGGCAAGTTTTGTTCCTTAAGCTAAGCATGCCTTCAAAAGAACAGACCCAGTAACAGCAACCGTACAAGATGCTTCTAAAGTATCAAAACCACACTGCAAAGTATGTTTACCAACTTGGTCAGCAGAATGTATTAACTCTTGTAAATCTTTGTGTTCTGCACAGTCAGGAATCAACATCATTTTCTGTTTAATTAGCCCCATAATATGCTGCTGATACTTTACATATGAAACTGGCAATTTAAAGCCCTAATGGCCAGAGTACCAGAGGTGTATACCTTCTTACCCCATCTGTCTAAAGCCCTAGAATCCCTGTCGGAAGGGGTAGGATTCTTGGCAGTAGTAGCCTTAATGCCTTTTGGTCCTTGGGAAATGGTCTCTGGGATCTGCAGTAGGATTCTTGAAAAGGAATTTGAGAGAGTCAGGTACTCTGTAGTACCGGTTAAGTTTCCTGGGAGCTGGAGGCAAATTATCTGGGGTAAGGCTGGATTCCAAGAAAACATCATCTACAATCTCCAGAACAGGAGGGATAGCTAGAGGCCTGTGCTGAGGCAGGTTTAAAAATTCCCTGAGTCTCTTTTTGGACTGAGAGTAGTCCTGGCTTTCCCAATGGAAATGTTCCCTAAGGGTATGCAGGGTTTCACCAAAAGAAAAATCTTCTGTAGGGGAAGCAGAGGGAAAGGAATCCTCTGCATCAGAATCCTCACAGGTAGATAGGTATGTCCTGGTAGTCGGAAGGAACAGAGATATCATATTCCTGATCAGAAGAACTAGAAGGAAAATCAGTTCTAGGTCTCTTTGAGGGGGAAGGCTAGCTTCCCCTGATTAAGGTAATAAGGTCTTCAGCCATTCTAATCATTTGTTTTTGAGGCCTGTGGGCCTGAGAATGCGCTTTGGTCGTCAGTTTCCTAGGCTTAGTGTGAACGTTAGGCCTGAGAAATTCAGTATTTTTGGCTTGAAACAAAGTCGGCAGTTTAATATGAAAATCGGTAGGCCTGAATACACCCTCAGAAGCCAGTGCCTGCACAGCATCCAAGGTAGAGACATCCGCAGGTTCCACAGTTGAAGAAGCATCTTGAGGCATACCAGACTCCGAATGGGTCTCAGTAGAGGCCTGCGAATCTGTAGAAGTGGGTATCAGGGGCTGCAAAAGCGCCTCACTGAGTACCAGCGGACTGGCAACTAGCTTAACAGTAGCGTCGTAGGCAGTTTTGGACCTATGCAGTCTGTCTCTGTCTTTATCCTTAATTTTTTCGGAAGATCAGTAGTTGGATGGTTTACCGACGCCATTTCGGAGTACGGAGATCAAGAGCGAAAGTATTTAGCTACAAAAATTCCCTATCGGATAGTTCGGGCATTGAACAAGGCACAAAACCGACAGCGAGGGATGTCGTGGTCTGGGCCTAAACAGGTGACGCAGTAAGAATGAAAATCTCTATGAGGCATTTGCTTTCCACAGGCAAGACAATTATTCATTTTTTCTGACATCGGTTAGAGCAAGAAAACAGGATCCCCAAAGGGTACTTTATCTTTTAGAAGACTTCAAGTCTGAAACTCGAAAATGAAAACTTCAGGAGTCGGCCGACCGGCACTTGTGAACTGCTTCAGCTTCGGGCACCACACGGCAAGAAAGACTGATGTAATGGCATCAGCTGCATGTTTTTTACCCCCGATGACCTGACAGGGAGAAGCGACAGCATCTGATGCAGAAATCCCAAGACTCTGGTATTCAGGCCGGTTGAGGGCTACCTGCAGGCAGATAACCCAAATGTGACGACTGCAACAGTGAAACACAAAGAATATCCCCTAAAATCAAAGGTGCTGTCAGGCCTAAGACAAGGATGGTGTGCTTGGTTGGTGATGGAGATGAAATCAACAATGCAGAAAATTACAGTACATGTAAAGGTTGTGTTCAATACTGGGAGTTTCGTCTGTGTCACCACTAGGAGAAAAGTTCCGTGCTAAACATCCTCTATAGTTCCCAAGAAAGAATATCTTGAATAATGGCAGCACCAAAGGAAAACCTGGATCTGGACATCATATTCAGCTAGCAGTGTCTAGCAAAATGTGTTCAGAGATTCCCATGGAGCAAATGCACAAATTTCACTACTGAAGCATTTTTGTAGATGGGTGGATAAGTGGCCATTGCTCCAGAAGAATGCACATCTGTAAAATCTGTTAAGAGTTTGCAATGCTGCAGATAACAAAAGTTTATAAACTGTAAAAGCCACAGGGAAAGGTAGATTTAGAAACTTTGATGCACAATTTCTTACAAGGAAAATAAATGAATTGTGGTCTGTCTAAACAGAATCTAAGCAGTTTATGACCATTCATAAAATGAACTAAGTACTCCCCATGGCAGTTAATGCAAGTAAAGAAAATAACTGAAGATTCAGTGATTTATTATTATTATTTTCTGTGGCCACCTTAAGTATAAAGTAAGGACTAGTCCTCATGGAGCGTTTGACATAATGGTTAAGGTCTTCACCTCACTGACACAAGGTACAGTGTTTAATTCTGACTCTAGGTTATTGGCTAAGCTTATAATTGTTCTTCAAGGCAGTTAGTCTAGTATTCTCCTTTGAACCTATGAGTATTTGAACCAAATGATTCATAGAATCCACATGGAGACACTGCCATTGTGGAAGATGATATACAGATGGGTTTGCACCCAAGTCTCCGAGTTCAGAAATACCTCTAGTTAATGTGATAACCACAAGGATAAGAGTTTCCCATGACAGATATTTTAAGTTCACATGTTCTCCAGAATGGATGGTATTTAGATCCAACTTCAGCTACTCTCAAGACTTTTGGATCCAAGGCTCAGGCTCCTCCCCTTATCTACAGTTCCTCACCTTGCACCGATTTACCTCAGATCGAGTTTGCCACCTTACTACAGAAAGCAGAATTATACCCACAGAAGAAAGAACGATACCAGAGAATGCATAAAGACACTCTTACTACATAGAACTTATCTGTAACATGCAAAGACTCATGGGAGAACAGGGAGGTCACTCAAAAACCAAAGAAATGTAAAAAGATGTGGTAGGGGGATGGACTGAGGGAAAGTTGAGGACAACAGAGGAAGACAACACTAATCTATTGTTACGTTAAGTACATAACATTTGTATCAGATACTTCTGTCTGCCCTCAACTGATAGGACAGAGTCTCCAGATACTCCAAACCTTGTGTTGTCTCATGCTAGGATACTCAAGAGAATAACAGAACCAAGGAACACTCTAGACTTACATTAGAAGTCCAGTTTGTAGTGAGATATGAAGATGTGGACATTAGTCCAAATAGCTACTGCACAAATGACATAATTTGGTACTCTGGAAAAATAAGCATCTGAAGTAGCAATTGCCCTAGTAGAATGACCCTTGAGACTGCTAGACAAAGACAAGACCATTTTCCTTACATACATGAGAAATGCAGTTGGACAGCCATCTTGAAAAAGTCACTTTCAAAACTCCTTTACCCAAATTAGCAAAAGAGAAGGACACAAACAGCTGGTCAGCCTAATATTTTTACTGTAGTGTAAATAAAATTCTGAGCTGTTGGTGAATATCTAAAAGATGTAGCGTGCACTCTCCCTTATTGAAAAAAAATGGGAAAAACAGAAGATTGATAGCTTGGTTCAGTGAAAATTCTGAAGCCACCTTAGGAAGAAGAGAAAAACTGGTCCTAAGCGACACCTTATCCTCGTGGAATACTAAATATGCTGATTTACAAGAAAGCAGGTGAAGTTTTGGAATCCTTTGAATGGAAGTAACCACAACAAGAAAAAAGTGTCTTCCAACAGCGGTATTTCAATTCCACATTTGAGCTGGTTCAAATGGAGGTCTTGTCAACACTTGAAGGAGAAAGTTAATGTCCCAGGGTGGAACAGGATCTGTAAAGGGACCCTTAAGAAGACTTCAGATAACTTCAAAAAATAGCCTGAGTTTGATTCTTTCCTATGTGGCAGCTCAAAATGGCTGCCAACTGAACTTTCACTGTAGAATAGCTAGCTCCATCATGAAAAAAAGGCCAGCCAGAACATCTAAGCTGGCAGGAAGAGGATTTAAATCCCTGCTGGATGTTCAAATAGAACATTTCTTTAATTTACTTTTGTACAGTTTTCTGGTACAAGGTATCTGTGAAGAAGTCAAGAGAAATACAACTTGTGTCAAAAGCCTGGACTGTCTAACCATCATAGGGAACTGGAGAAACCATGCAGTTGGCTTGAGGGCTACAGTGTCCAGGTGAGGCATTCTGGGCCAGTGAAAGAAAAAAATCTAGAGTTGGGTCCACCACCCATGGTGGTGATCAGATGAAACCAAAGAAAGGAAAGTCACCGCTGTTGAGGCCGAAAGGGGGCAATGAAAGAGTTCTGAGAAGATATGCAATGTAGGAGACTGGGGGGAGCAATTCAGAACCAGTGTGTCCCTCAGGAACTCCCTCTCTTGGGAGGATCAGGGCTAATGAACTGCTGCATTTGATGCTGGAGGGGGGTGGCAAACAGATCATATCAAGGTTGACACCAATGTTGGAAAATCTGCTTCTCCATTGTTGGGTTATGGGACCACTTGTGATGAGAAGAACAGATCTGCTCAACTTGCCTGCTAATACATTCTGAGCAGGTCCAATTAGAAAACTGTGAGAAGGCATCACTCATTTCCAAATCCTCAAGGTCTCTCAACACAAGTAAAAAGTTTTTTTGTCTAGTCCTTCTAGCATGTCGAGGGATCAGTTGCTAGTGTCCTCTCCTGCTCAGCTGGTGAACCTGGGAATATTGAGGCAATGTTACAATTGCCTCATGTACACAGACAACCCTCTCCTCCTCCCACAAAACACAAATACATGCGAGAGATGCAACTATACGGCCAAACTGGAGGCTGAGCTCTCTCAACATAGGACTGGCAAGACCAGTCAGGAGGAGAAGGTTACCACACACACTATAGACCCAGTCTCACATAGTACCATCACAACCTCAAATCATACACATAAACACACAAAGACATACTCAAGGCTCTGATCAAAAATCTACCAAAACAGCAGAGGCCACCAAAGCAGACACCCAAACAACCACCACCTCAGAACACAACACCTGCAACACATAGACCTCACAGTCAGAGTGTCAAACAGTCACAGCCCTTAAGGCCAAACACAATGCCAGACACACTAGTCATTGGTGACTCCATAGTCAGACACACTGACGTCCCGCTCACCAGACTGAGTAAGGAGAAGGTCACAGTAAGCTGCCTGTCGGGCGCTAGAATCCGCCACATAACGCAAGCACTCAGGTCTCTCAACAGCAGGTACAAATATGACTCAGTCATTGTCCACGCTGGTGTAAACGACCTGAGATGTACCTCCTTGGACTACATGAAAAGAGACATTGAGGAGCTCTCTGATTATGTAGCCCAGGCAGGTATGACCCTGACCTTGAGCAGTATCCTACCTTCACCAAGAATGATGCCACAATACAGAGATAAGATGATCAGCTTTAACAATTGGCTTAAACTCTGGTGTCATTCAAAGGGGATCCAATGTCTGTCTGCCTGGGATGACATGCTGGACAAGCCACGCTGCTTCGCAAGGGACGGCTTGCACCTGTCACCTTGGGATTCCGGATATTGGCAAAGGCTCTTGCCACCCCATAGTGCCTTTTTAGGCAAGGCTCAAATTCTAAACCTACCACCCTAGAACACAAAAAGGAAAAAACTAAGGGTAATGCTGCTCAATGCCAGAAGTCTAAATCTCAAAATGCACGCACTCGAGGCCCTTCTCAGTATGGAGAACATCGATGTCTGTGCAGTGACAGAAACCTGGTTCAAGGCTCCTGAGAGCACCCCAGCACTATCAGGTTTTACCTCTTATCATGCGTTCGGCCCCCAAACCCGGACACTACCAAGAAAGGAGGGGGCCTATCCATATTCATCAAAAACACTCACACCTCAAGACTGGTGGCAACGCGATGCATCGGAGACCATCCAGGTGCAATTAACCATAGGCAAGACTGCTCTACAAATTGTAGCATGTTACAGGCCACCCTCACAAACTCAGGAACCTCACATGGCCTTCCTGAAAACACTAGAGGGGATAAATGTATCACCAAACACCATCATACTAGGTGACTTCAATTACCCTAATATAGACTGGGAACACTACTCAAGCCCAAACACCCTAGCCCAAAAGTTCCTGGAATTCATAAACTCAAATGCCATGGAACAACTAGTCACCATCCCCACAAGAGGAGAAAACATACTTGATCTCATCATCACGAACATGGGAGCACAATGTTCAACACCGGAAGTATACCCCTCACTGGTGAGATCAGATCACAAACTAATCTCGCTGGAGGTCCTCATCCCACCCCACCTGAAATAAAAAAGACCACAGTAAAGAACTTCTCGAAAGCCGACTTCACACTTCTAAAGACTAGTGTGGTCCCCTTTAAGGCCCCGAGCCGACGGAAAACAGTACTCAAGCCGCTGAATCACTTACAAATGCCTTCTACCAGCACCTGCAGGACTGCATGGATAAGGCAATCCCAAGCAAAACAAAGACTCTTTGTACCAAAGGCAAGCGTCCACTCTGGTGGACCCCAGCCATAAACAAACTCTACAACAAAAGGAGGAAGCTACTACAAGATAGAGCAAAATCCTTAAAAGGTAAGACACCCTTGATCACTATAAGTAAAAACTAAGAGCTCTCATAAAATCATCCAAAGCAAATTTTGAGAGAAAAATAGCTAAAGACTCGAAAGACAATCATAAGGCCTTCTTTAGCTATGTTAGAAACCTGGGAGGAAACTCCCAGATATGCTCAGAACTAGTTCAAAATGATGTGAAGATTACTGATCCTACAGACATTGCCAACATACTGGCTGACAGGTTCAGTGCAAACTTCTCCCCTCCCCAAAAGGAGAGATATCTATACCAAGCGATTGCAGCCCCCAAACATCTCCAACGCCCAAGTGAGAACTGCTCTCTCCAAAGCAAAAACACAGCATCCATGGGACCTGATGGTGTCCCCGGCTGTGTGCTCCACGAACTCAATGAGGAATTAAACCCACAGCTAGGACAGCTGTTTAATCATAGTCTTACCTCTGGATACGCACCCAGGAGTGGCGCACTGCAACTGTGGTCCCACTTCACAAAGGCGGTGCCTCCACCGACCCTGGAAATTACCGCCCATTAGCTTGACAAGCCTTATCTGCAAAGCCATGGAGAGGATCATAATGGACCTCATAAATAAAGACATAGGAATTTGCAGACTTTGGATCCATCCCAGTTTGGCTTTGTCAAAGGCAGATCATGCCTTCTAAACTTGGTTGACTTTTTCAAACAGTCACCAAAGCCATTGATGAGGGAAAGGCAGTCCATACAGCCTACCTCGATCTGGCGAAGGCCTTTGATACAATACCCCACTCGGGTATCATTGAAAAACTCATCAGCTTAAATGTTAACCCATACATCATAAGATGGGTTGCAAACTGGCTGAGTGACAGAACCCACAGGGTCAGAGTTGCTGGCGCCATGTCAGACTCAAAGCCTGTCACAAGTGGTGTACCACAGGGCTCAGTCCTGGGCCCACTCTTGTTTGGCATCTACTTTTCCGAAGTGCAAGCAAACACAGGAGGGTTATGGCTGACAAAGTTTGCAGATGACTGCAAACTGGGCCATAGTAAAACACATCTGACACAGATATCCTTCAGAAGGGTCTCACAGAAGCGGATAACTGGTGCCAGAGCCATGGCCTAAAGTTAAATGCCAAAAAATGCATAGTCATACCCTTCGGGAAAAACAAGGTTACCCCTAGCTACCAAATAGGTGGCAATCCACTGAGTACAGAAGAAGTTATCAGGGACCTGGGGACCCAGGTTGATAGTAGTCTGTCATTCGACACCCATGTAGCTAAAGTAGTTAGGAAGACCTTCTACATTGCCCACCTTATCATGAAGGGATTCTCATCTAGATCAAGGGAGGTCATAGTCTCCCTATACTCATCACTCATCAGACCAATGATTGAGTACAATGCCCCATTCGGAATGTATCTGACCCGACACTTGCAGCAGCTGGAGAGGCCACAAAAGTTCCTCACCAAAAGGATAAAGGGTCTCAAACATCTGTCCTATGCTGCCCGACTGAAAGAACTCCAGCTCTATTCAGTCGCCACGCTTGCTCAGAGGTGACCTTTGCCTAACATACAAGGCCATGTCAAACCCAGATTTGATGAATATGCTTCACCTCAAAAATCTAGATCCGTCAGAGCCACAAGGGCGGAGACTTAAACCTCGACACGGCTATTAATAGGACGTGCTGGAGGGATAGATTCATCACCCAAAGACTCCCTATGCTGTGGAATAAAATCCCGGTATATGTGAGGCAGAGCACCTCGCTGGCCTTGTTCAAGAGAAATCTTGACCAATGGATGGGAGATCGCAGATATACCCCAGGGATTACCTCAGTGTCACTGCTCAACAGAGGCACAGCAAAATAATGGGTATAGTTCCCCATACTAAAGGGGTGGCGTAAGCCACAAAACTATGGGCTAGGCTTGTAAATGCCCTCGGGCAGATAGCCTAGTATGAACCTATGAACCTATGAACCTATGTTCCCCCTTGCTTGGCGATGTACCAAATCACCAATATACTGTCTTTTTGAATGGCAATCACAGCTCTGGGGAGGAAATCCTGAAAGGTCGGCAGTGATAGGATGGCTGTCCTCATCTCCAGGTCATTAACTCAATACTTATGACAATCATGTATTTATATAAATAAATACATAAATAAAAATAAACCACACCGACACAATCCTAGTTGCAAGCATTTTACATCACAAACAATACTGACACATTCCCAGCTGCAAACATTATACATCACTTATAATCTACCCATTCTTTTTCAGTCAAGCATTACACAACTCATTTAAGTCCTGCCTTATTTAAATCTCATTCCTCCCCTGTATGTATTGTTCCCACAATTTCCATTTTTTCCTATGTTGTTTGCGCCTATCCTTTTCTAAAGATCTTAATTCTAGTTGTTTTATCTCTGTTACTATACTCACTACTTCTAGTATAGCTGGTTTAGATTTTGACTTAGATTTTCTAGTAATTGCTTTTTTGGCAGCCACCATAATTAAACATAGCAAGGCCTTACCATGTCTAGGCAATTCCAATTCTGTATCATGTATCATAGCGCAGAAAAATCATCTCCCTCATCACATCAATCTGCCCACCCAGCATCTCCAACAGTGCATGCCACAGGGAATTCTTAAATCCACCAACTCACCGCACTCCCAGAAAATATGCTCCTAATTACCTCTTTCTTCCCCTTCATGCCTCCAACACTTGCTGTCTTACCTGAGGAAAAATTCTCTAGAGTCTACTTGGGATATAATATATCTATGCAAACATTTCCAAGCAAAAACCCTAAATCTTCTAGATTTTGAGCACATTTGGGAGACATACATATGTCCTCCTATTGAATTGCTCATCCAATCTCTCATCCCAATCCTTTCTAATCTCCTCTAATTGATTCTTATAATTATCATGCAATATTTTACATGCTCTACTAATTATTCCTTTATTAATGGCAACTTCTGTTCTAGATTCTACTAAAACCTCACCAGTGCTTGTTTTTCGTTTAGTACCTCCTATTTCTTTCTCTTTGCCCATACTCTATCAAGCCTTGATAGGGAAGGCAATCTCTAACCTGCAGACTAATAAATTCTTGGCATCTTCCCATTCTATTATGTCTCACTCTAGTTATTTCCTCCCAATATCTTGGTTCCTTTGCCAGTTCTCTCTAATAAATTCCAGCCCCCTATTGTCTGTATCCCTAATTGCAGTCATTCTTATTGGCAGAATCTCCTTTCTCCATTCCTGTGTTGGCTTAGTTCTAAGGATACCTTCTGCTACTTCATACATATAATATTCTGTAGGATTATTATTATTCTCCTTAAAGGCCTGCATCCAAAATCCCAGTCCCTTCTTGTTTCTTGAGCTTCCCCCGTTTCATCATCATCATCATCATCCCTTCCCACTTTGAATTATAGTTTTCTGTTAGTGCTATGTATAGGAGTCTTAACAGTGTAACTCTGAAATACCCCTTCAAATCAGGTAATCCCAATCCACCCTTTTCTACTGGAAGAATCAGTTTATCCCACTTGACTCTTGATGTCTACCCCTCCCAGATGAAGCTCTTCAGCTCTTTATTAATTGTTATTCACAACTTCTCCTCTGGTTGATAAAAATATGCCTGACCAATGTATAAAACTAAAGGGACTAAAAACATTTTAACTACTTGCATCTTTCTATCCATATTCATATAACAAAGCTTCCATTTTCTCAGTTTTTGTATCATCTTTTGTTTAGTCTCTTCCAACATATCTTTACCTGCCATACCAGAATCATTTTTAATCCATACTCCTAAATACTTCATTTTATCATGTCCCCATAAATATGGATATTGCTGAACCAATTCATATGTGGGTACATAATTTACCACTATTGCCTTTGTTTTAGGTTCATTAATTTTGTATCCCAAAAAGATTTGAAACAGTCTCAAAATATTCCACAACACTGTAATGTCTCTTTCTGGTTTTGTCAGATATAAAATAATATCATCTGCAAATAGAGACAGCTTTTCTTGCTATCGTGCCAATTATACCCTTGAATTTCTGCTTGAATTTCTCAGTCCCTTACTTTCTTTGCCAGTGGTTCTAAGTATAATGCAAATAACAAAGGGGAAACAGGACACCCATGCCTGGTTTCTCTCCTCAAGCAGAAATTATCAGAGAGGACCCCAACCACTTTAATTTTTTTGCCTCCAGTCCCTTATATATCCTAATCATCCTTACAATTTTTTTCCAGGAAATGCAAATGCTTCCATTACCCTGCTCATAACCTTCAAGCTCACTCTGTCAAATACTTTCGCTGCATCAAGACCCATCAACAAATGTATTTTTTTATATTCTGCTTCCCTCTGGATCATCAATGTTCTGTTAATGTTGTCAAATGTTTGCCTCCCCTCCACAAAACCACACTGATCTAGATCTATCAATTTTGGCATTACTTTTGCCATTCTTTTAGCCATTATAGACATGAACACTTTATAATCATGGTTTAGTATTGAAATGGGCCTGTACGAAGCTGGATCTGAAGGATCTTTACCATCTTTAGGTATTACAACTAGCTCTTCCTCTTAAAATATTGTTAAACAAAATTTTCCAGATCTTTATCAGTTTTTTCCCTCCTAACTTTCAAACCTCCACAAGAAAATCATCTATTCCTGAGGACTTTCCTGTAGATTGGTTATGCATCACAATTTTTATCTCATCTCCTCCTATACTAACCATTAGTAATTGAGCCTCATCTACCTCTAACTTTGGCATATTTACTTTTTCCATAAACATTTCCATTTGTATATTTTCTTGCTTTCCATATTTCTCTGCTTTATACAGACTTTTATAGAATTTCAAAAATATTTCTAATACCTCTACAGATCTAGTTACCTTCCTTGTTACAGGCTTCCTTTCTACTTCCTGTTGCCTGAGTCGTCGTGTTAAAAGTTTTTGTGCTCTAGTGTTACTATCAAACAGTTGGTTAACAGCAAACTTTCTAAATTCATACATATTATTGAGGTAATCCCTTATTTTCTGCTCAGCATTCTGTAGTTGATCCTCTTCTTGTTTTGTGACATTCCCCGTATTCTGCAATACTTTAACATTTGTCAGTCCCTCTAAATAATTCTTGTTACTTCTTAACCATAGCACCTTTTCTTTTATTTCCACCCTATTTTTAAGCTCCACCTTAACTTTATCCCACTTCCTAGCTATATTTTCAGAACTAATTTCTATCCTCTACAATAACTCCTGAATAATCTCCTCTACCCATTCCTTAAATTCCTCTCTTTTCAAAAGATAGGTGGGAAAGTGCTAGTGTCTCATTTTTATTTCATTACCCTGTGTTTTTATTTTAGTTATTATCGGCGCATGATCTGAAATAGTTACTGGATGCGTATCAAGACCTTCAATTTACTGCACATGTTCCTGTGAAATGTAAATTCTGTCTAGCCTAGCACAGTTTTTATATCTTGGG
Organism: Protopterus annectens; assembly: GCF_019279795.1. Lineage (NCBI taxonomy): Eukaryota > Metazoa > Chordata > Ceratodontiformes > Protopteridae > Protopterus > Protopterus annectens. Next base: position 1,425,021,688 of record NC_056725.1, read on the forward strand.
GAAGAATATGTAAATTCACTTTGAACTCCTATTACTGAATTCACATATTCCCTGCCAAATGTTTTCATAAATTTCTTCAAAAATCTACCATCCTTTGTTATACTTTCCCTCCTGGGCCCCCCCTAGACACACCTTCACTGCTGCAGTCCAAATTCCAGTCCCCACCTACAAGTAATATTCCTTGCTGAAATCTGATTATTTCTCCCAGAATTCTCTTAACCTCCACTATAGCAGTTTTAGGTGGAATATAAATACACATCAGTGAATCCTCCTCCCTTGCCAGTAAGCCCTTAGCACTACAAATTTACCATTATCTTTTTTACCCTCTTCTATCACTATTGGAGCTCCTCTTGCAATTAATTTAAATACTCCTTTTTCCTTTGTCCTAGATATTCAGTTGAATAACCATCCTGAAAACCTTTCTTTATCAAATTCACATGTTCAGTTGTTTTCTAAGTGGGCCTCTCTTACAGTGAATTCAGTAGTAGGAGTTTGGAGTAATTTACACATTATTCTCCAAGATACAAAAACTGAGCTAGGCTAGACGGTACTTGCAATTAAATGCACATGTTCCTGTGAAATGTAAATTTTAATACGCATCTAAGAACTATTCCAAATCATATGCCGATAATAACTAAAATAAAAATGCAGTGTAATGAAATAAAAAATGAGGCACTGGTGCTTTCCCTTCTACATCACTAGGAGGTAGATAAAATTAAAGTAAAGTTTAAAAATAAGGTGGAAATAAAAGAGAGAAATGGTTAAGAAGTAACAAGAATTATTTAGGGAAACTGACAAATGTGAAAAGTATTGCAAAACAGGAGGAATCTCATAGAACAAGAGGAGAAGCAATTGCAGACTGCTAAACAGAAAATAAGGGATTATCGAGAATATATACGAGTTTAGAACGTTTGCTGTTAAGCAACTTTTTTTGATAACTCCAGAGCACAAAAACTTTTAACACATTGACTCAGGTAACAGAAAGTAGAAATGCCTGTCACCAAGCTTAGGGAGCCTGCAGCAAAGAAGATAATACGAGATCCTGTAGAGCAGTAGTGTCCAACCGCTGCCCTCAGATCTCTTCCATGTGGCCCGCGACCCCTTAAATTAAAATTTTACTTTTTTTCCATTTTTTTTATGGTTGCGTCCTTTCGCTGGTGTGCGCATGCGCCCAAGCACCCTCCCGTTAGTTTTTGCGCCGATAGATGTATTTGCGGAAAAGGAAGAGGTGACTTGCGTCCTTTAGCTGGTGTGCACATGCGCGAAAAGCACCCTTCCGTTACTTTTCGCGCCGATAGTTGCATTCGCGGCAAAAAAGAGCTGAGGGAAGACGACAGCATCGCGCCGAAGAAAAGAGAGAGGGATTTGTAATTTTTACACACCGACTACACCACCAGGTAAGCTAAGTATGTAGTAAGCACAATATTGAATTATAGGTGTCACTACAGCTCCCTTAATGGATACGCTAATAATGAGAGCAGGGATTCTAATCTAAAGAGTAGTGTCACAGTACGAGTCCAGCAGGAATGGTGTTATATTGCTTGGTGTTGAAGCTGGTAGTACGCTTGTCATGGAGGCCATGCTGTGTTTGATATCAGGTTTCTATAGCTTTGTGTGGTAAGTGAGTTATTTTAGCACATATACATGTGCTTTTCATGTCGAATACACCTGTGGCTGACACAGTATATTAAGAAAAGATTTAGGTTAACTGATTGGATTTCCCTACAATGAATATTCTTGGAATGGAAATGTATGTATTTTTAAATGGGAGAATCTGGTTTTTAGTATTAGAAAAGAAGACTGGAGCACTACAGACTGTTAGGTACCACATGCATGTTGTTGGGCACTATGAATCTTGTTTGTTATCTGATATATGCTGATAGATGGCAGTGGACTGTGAGAGAGTGTTTGACATTAAATGAGTTAGGGACACTGACAGGACTTCACTATTTAAATTTTTAAAATGTTTTATGTAGATTAGGTGTTTCTTAGCTTTAGCAGTTATGGTCTGTCCCATTAAAGATTGGCATGACTTGAACATTGCTAACAGAGGCAACAGTTGCATTAGTAGCTGCTGTGTACTAGAGAGGAACAAGAATGACCTGAAATGGGAGATGTCTGATTCTTAAGCAAGCAGAAGTTTAAAATGTACTGCTGGTCTTGTGACTGAAATTCATCACTGTCACTTATGGCAGGTGCATTGGATGTTTCACTTTAAATATTTTTGTACTTCATACCTAATTCTTCTAGCACTTTTACTTGCTGAATTATACTACTGCATCATTGTATAATCAGAAGTATTAAAGTGCTAAAACATATTTTTCTGTTTGTCTTAAGATGTTATAACCGAAAAATTTAAGAGTGGAATTGAGGTGCTTTGTGCATAAGAATAAAAGGGATAGAAATTTACTGACTGCTAGAGTGCTACCATTTGCAGTGTCACATTTGTAGGTGGTTATTAAAGAGAATACAGTCACTGCACTTAGTTGACTTTCCCCATGATTTTATAAGCAGTGATTGAACCATATTGAGACCATATATATTATACAAATACATAATAAGTTGTGTGTTATTGCATACTACGTTGGGCAGCTTTGCATTTTCAAAGCCTTGTGTCACTAAAAATGGAGATGGACATAGTATTTGTTTATAGTGGTATCAATTGTTATCTGTAAGATCATGTTTTAAGGCTGATCCTTAAAAAGGATGTGTCCAGCTCATTTTATCAGGTTTGGTTTAAATGTGTTATAAATATATCAGGCTTGATGATGTCACATGAGTTTGAGATATTTGAGATATTACTAAAATTAAAATAAAGATGATTTTATTAAAAAAAAATCGGTAGTAGTTTGGAGGTGAATCAAATATAATTTTTTTTTGCCTCTCAAATGAGATGTGTGGTGGTTATGGTACAGAGGCAGGTACTGGTTATAAATTTGTGAGATCATCTGTACACGTTATTCCTGGCAGTGGAGGGTGATTGAGTTGGTCGATCATAGTGGGGGACCCAGGTACAGACACCTTTCTTGGGTCTCTTGCAATAAGGATGTTGGGAGGAGTACCATACTGTCTTTTGAAGAGACAAAATTTAAATCATTGCACTAATTGTCAATCTAGCCCTGTATAAATAAGATGAGATATGAAATACAGTAATATGATGTGATCCGCAAAACACAGCCTTGTTGAATTCTTCATCTTTGTCCTTTAGTACTGTTAGATGGAACTAGTAAGGCAATATTGGGTTGTGTTTTGGCCTTTAGTGATGCCATACTGGGCCTTTGACTGAGCCCATTGGTCTAAGTCTAAGACGACAATGGTGTCCGTAGGTTTGAGACAAACTTTGATCAGCAGAGACTGTTCTGCAAGTTTAGACACCGATGGCAGTAGTACGATTGGCTGCAAGTGATCTGGGAGTTCAGTTTGGACATTTATGCAGAGGGGTAGTTATTTAACAATAGTCCATGACCTGGATAAACCCTACATAACCTGAATGCAGAAGCGGATTATTGCTGTCCTACAATGACATTCTGTAAGAAAAAAAGTTTCTAAATAATGCCATTATGTATAAAAAAAATTAGTTATTAAATTGTCTGGTTTGTAAGTGACATTAGAGCAGCACTGAGGTGTGTGGGATTCCCTCAACTACTGGTGGAGAAGGTTCCAGAGCTGAATAGCTTAAACTTGGTACCTGAGAAAGAAAATTATAAGGGACTAACTAGGGCTAGGCAGTAGGGGACCAAACATTGCATAAGTTATGGGGACAGAGATTGTACAGGAGTAAATAAATCAGCACTATGACTTTAAAGGAGATAAATGATCTGCAAGGTTCAGGAGTTTTGCTCGGTCTTGTGTGCTCATTTTCGTATGGTATGTTCTCCTAACATACATACATCTCCCAAGCTAGAATCACTTTTCATGTTCAATACGTCAGATTGGTTTGAGGAAACTTTAGTTAATTTCAGTTGAGCAGGGATGAGAAATTTTTCTTTGATCCCAAGAGTGTCCATCATCAACCCTTCCTGAATGAAATGCTATGGCGTGAGCACTTCTAAACTGCTTTTATGCGCTTCTGTTTATTCTGGAATGCTTTCTTCCATTTATTTTGTATTTTTGGGGACGTGCTAGTCAGAAACAAACAAAAAAAAATGCTTTTAAGATTCTCATCTTGTACATTTCTTCAAGCAGTTACTTTTATTATGTCCTACCTGACCATATTGTGAATAATACATATTTTTCATGTTGTACTTGAATATTTCTTAGTTCTCCACAAGTGAGTACAAAATGAGAATTGCCACCTAAGTTAAGGATCGCCACAAAGCCTTCTTTAGCTATATCAGAAACCTCATAAGGAATGCCCAACAAGGCTCTGAATAAAACCAAAGTAACACGACGTACTCAATGCCGAGAACATAGCCAGCATATTACCATAAAAATTCAGCTCAGACTTTATCCCCTTATCTTCACCTCATTATCCTCCGCACATTAATATGGCTATGGCAACCCCCCCATCACTTCTGATGAAGTCCCAAGTGCTCTCAAAGGCTAAGAATACTCTCGGTGCCCATAGAGTTGGTGCATCAGGCTGTCTTCTGGTCAGCACGAAACATTGTCTGGCTGATTTTTTATTAAGTTCCGAGTCTCAGCCTCTCCACTGGATTCATATCGGGTATGGAGAGCAGCTGTAATCATCCCACTTCACGAAGAGGGAGCTACTATTGATTGGGGAAACTGCATGAGTATCAAATTAGATTACATGTGTTGGAAAAACTCAAAATAGCAACCACAAAATAGAAATTCAGTAATTGTTAACCTAGAAAAAAATCATTTATTAGTCATTTACTCCTTGCAAGAAACCAGGGCTCAATGAAAATTATATGCTTCTGTTACCGAGGGTAAAGTATCAAAACAAAGAGTGTGAATCTGGTTGTGTAATTCACTTAAAAGAGACAAAAGTTAGTGTGGTATACAAAATTACTAACCAAGGTGCACGCTTTTGTGAAAAACATAGGATGCCATATCTTAAGCTGATGAAGTATGCAGAGTAAATAAAATTATAAACAGCTAAGGAATTAAATGAGGAAATATAAATGGATAAGATAGAATCTGTGTCAAATAATTAAATGAAAAAAAATGCAATAAAAGTAGTGGCAATAAGAAAGTGAATTATGAGGTACACAAAAGTATGGCACAGTTGAAATTCAAGCCTTGTGCACTAGGTGTGACAATAAACATACCAGGATGAAGGGTCCTTTGTTTAATTAATTATGCAACAATTGTGTAGAATCCTTTTGTATATGATGAATAGAATAAGAGTGTTCAAATGAATATGCATGTTGCTGAGTCAAACACACCAAAATGTAATTTCTGTAAGTTATAGTAATAGTGGAGAGTACTGATGCTGTGATATCACAGTAAACTAAGGGACAGTGCAGCAAGAAACTCAGGCTGGTGGAAAGAGAAACAGTAAAATGTATTGCCTGACACTTCAGTTAGTAATTCTGAGTTTGTCTTTCCACCAGCCTGTCTTGCTGGATGTGTTTGACCTTTTTTTTTTATTGTTTATTGTAGTGTAAAATGGGTATTAGTTAAAAGGGAGGGATTACTGAAGTTTACTAGTGAGATGTTCTGGACTGCACTGTGTGAAATGCAACTGTACATGTATTTTTCAAAGCACATGAGAAAGTGAATGCATGAGTGAAATAAAATGTGTGCATCTACAGAAGACTTTTAATAAACCAGTCCTGGATGTTTTGCACTGCTTGATTTGCTGCATAGTTTTGTACACTTTTAAATGAAAATTATTTTGGTTCATGCTTGTAGTTAAGTTGGTTGTTTAGCTAGATTTTCATCATCTTGCAACTCGTACTCAATTATCAGGTCCAATCTGGTCAAATTGGCCAATGTATTTCCCATTATTGGAGAGAGGGTTAGCTTGGATGTGGCCAGCATTCCAACAGCTATCAGGTTTGGTTTGAGATTTGTGTAAGTCGCCCCACACACTTACACACACACTTACACACACTCACACTTTGAGATTTGATTTATATACAAATACACCCACTTTGAGATTTGATTTATATAACACACACACTTTGAGATTTGATTTATATAAAAACACAGAGACACACCTGGGGAAGGCTGGCACAGGTTCACTAGTTATGCCCTCTTCTGCCCAGACTATAAGATAGTAATCATTATCAACCATCCTTACGTATCGGCTACTATATGGCCCACACCAAAGGGTGACCAATCCTACTGTGTGATGTTACTATTATACAAATGGCAAGTGTGACGAACAGTAAGGCTATTGGACTGGAGTATACAATGTCAAGTACTGTAAGAGCTTAAATAAACAAACCAGCCACAATTAAAAGGTTTAAATATATTTAATAATAAACAATAAAAAGAATAAGACAATATTCAATAACTCAATGAATAAAGTGACAGAGTTCAGAATCGCAGGAAATATCTTAAACAACATTGCAGGACAGTCTCAAATACAGAAAACATCTACTAATCTTGCTATATTCCAATCTGTCCCTAAGAGAGGTTACTTATCTCTCAGAAATGTGCCTAGAACGGGAAGTCATAAAACAGTTGAGTTAAAGTTTAACTCAAACAGTTTTACATTTGAAACCTGTCATTTTTTCTGTTTCCAGACAATAGAACTTCTGGCTGCAGTGTAGACATCCTGTCTTCTTGATGAGATAAACACAGTCGTAAAACAATTCACTTCTTTTCTTAGTGTTTGCAAATTAACTCTATGTTCCAACGTCTACCATTACAGCACACACCTGCACAGGTATACAGCAGGTATAATATACACATTCTGCTCTTTTCCAGCTGGGTGCACTGTGGTTACATTCTTGAAGCTCAGTACAGAACATACAGTTCAACACACACTTCTGCACCAATAGTTTAATGTACACATACGTATAGTTTACTACATTTGTAAGACAAGCATAGGAATCATATTAATAGTCAAAAATGACATAGAATTATGTACAAAATAACATCTAGCTGGGCTGGCAAGCCTCACAGCCGCTTTCCCCAAAACTTTGGGCCAAAAGGGATGATGATGCATTTGTTGGCATTCGGCTTGTGGTCATGTTTCTGGCACCAGTCATTTGTTTGGGTGAGACCCTCTTATTCAGAATTGTTTTATTACGTCAGTGATGTGAATTCTTTACTTTATTGCAAATTTGTTTGCTTAACTTTGTGGATTGTAGTACTGTAGGGCTGCTAATGTTGATATTTTACCTACTTGGGACGGCTGGAGTGGTTTTCCCAGTGTGAATTGGTAGTACTGTAGTGAATTAATGACAGTGTCAGTGTGTGCCAGTTTTTTTCATTGCAAGTGAATGACTTTTCTTGGGTAGCATGCAAAGTACACCGTATTTAACTTGATGGTACAGCTCTGATTATGTCATTGAAAGCTGCCATCCTTGTAGCAGTAAGAAACTGTTGATTACATGCTAACCATACATGTTCATAGCTCTATCGCAGTCCATCTGAATTTCATGAATTATATGAAGAACTTTTCAAAATGCCCAGTATTACTGGCACAAAGTGCAGACCAACAGTCACAGTAAATGTGATGTGCTTTATGCGTAATGGCTGTTTTGAAGACTAATGGCATTAGTACTACAAATGAAACAAAGTGCCTCATTGGCCCTCCTCAAATATAATCTGGACAACTGGATGGGTAACTGTAAATTCACCCCAGGGATATTTTTGTGTTATGTTGAGGATGTGAAATGATCCCTCCAACACCATTAACATACACTACAACTATGGATAGTTTTAATTTTTATTTCCTTATTTTTTTAATGTAAATTGTTAGCCATTGTTTTAAAAATTATATAACTAGGAATAAAGTAGTTAATAGTTACTCCTTTTTTACTTTTCAGCATGGCTTCTGCATCCTCCAAAACCAACATGAAAAGAAAAATAGCTGATGAAAGGAGAGTCTTTCAGGAAAAATGGACTGATGAGTACTTCTTTGTTGAATCTAACAATAAAGCACTTTGCTTAGTATGCAGAGAAGTGGTATCCGTTTTCAAGGACTACAATTTGAAAAGGCATTATATTCAAATGCACCCCAAATTAAGTGAATTGCAAGGAGTGTGCCATAGACAGAAAAAATCAGAATTAAAAAAAAGTCTTACATTTCAACAACAGCGGTTTCGAAAATCAGCTACTCAAGACGGATTCTTTACTGAAGGCAAGTTATGTTGTAGCAAATTTAATTGCGAAAAAATCCAAGCCATTTGCCGATGGTGAATTTGTTAAAGAATGCCTTGAAAGTGTAGCAGACATAATTTGCCCTAAAAAAAATCAGAATTTTCTAAAATCAGTTTATCACACCAGACAATCACAAGGCGTGTGGAAGATATAGCCAAATCTATTGAAAATACTTTGGAATCTCTGTGTGCAACTTTCAAGTTTTACTCCATAGCTTTGGATGACAGCACCGATGTTACAGATATGGCACAACTTGCCATATTTATTCGTGGTATTGACAACAATTTCAGTATTACAGAAGAACTGGCCTGTCTGGTTCCACTGAAAGACACAACAAAGTCTGCTGATCTGTACAAGGCAGTAAAAGAAACACTGGCAAGATTTTCCTTGACCATCGGAAACCTGTCTGGCATAGTAACTGACGGTGCTCCAGCTATGGTTGGAAAGAAGGAAGGACTAACAACACTGATGGAAGAAGATGCAAAACAGATCAGTAATGTGCGTTTCATGAAGTACCACTGCATTATACATCAGGAAAATTTGTCTGCACAGACACTAAAAATGGAAAATGTTATGAATGTTATTAAAACAATCAATTTTATAAGATCCAGAGGATTAAATCACCGCCAGTTTCAGGAGTTTCTGACTACTTTGGAATCTACCTATTGAGACATCTTGTACTTGAGGTGGTTAAGTCGTGGAAAAATGCTGAAACGCTTCTATGATTTACGAGATGAAATAAAGTCCTTTATGGAGTCAAAAGGAAAGCCTGTACCCGAATTTGAAAATGCAAACTGGATAGCTGATTTAGCCTTCTTAGTAGACATCACTGCTCATTTAAATGACCTGAACCTGCGCCTCCAAGGTTAAAACCTATTAATAAATGACATGTTTCAAACAGTGACGGCATTTGAAGTGAAACTGAAATGATGGCACTGTCAGATGAAGAACAACAGCTTCATTCACTTTGAAACGCTGTCTGAGCAAAGCCACGTAAATACTGAAAAATATGCGGCATTACTTAATAGTTTATCACAGGAGTTTGAGAGCAGATTTCAAGATTTTAGAAAACACCAACAACAGTTCAGTATATTTATAGGTTCATAGGTTCATACTAGGCTATCTGCCCGAGGGCATTTATAAGCCTAGCCCATAGTTTTGTGGCTTACGCCACCCCTTAGTTTGGAGAAACTATGCCCATTATTTAGCTGTGCCTCTGTCGAGCAGTGACACTGAGGTAACCCCTGGGATGTATCTGCGATCTCCCATCCATTGGTCAAGATTCCTCTTGAACAAGGCCAGCGAGGTGCTCTGCCTCACATAAACCGGGATTTTGTTCCACAGCATAGGGAGTCTTTGGGTGATGAATCTATCCCTCCAGCACGTCCTATTAATAACCGTGTCGAGGTTTAAGTCACCTGCCCTTGTGGCTCTGAGGGATCTAGATTTTTTGAGATGAAGCATATTCATCAAATCTGGGTTTGACATGGCCTTGTATGTCAGGCATAGGTCACCTCTGAGCAAGCGGTACACAACTGAATATAACTGGAGTTCTTTCAGTCGTGCAGCATAAGACAGATTTTTGAGACCCTTTATCCTTTTGGTGAGGAACTTTTGTGGCCTCTCCAGCTGCTGCAAGTGTCGGGTCAGAAACATTCCAAATGGGGCATTGTACTCGATCATTGGTCTGATGAGTGATGAGTATAGGGAGACTATGACTTCCCTTGATCTAGATGTGAATCCCTTCATGATAAGGTGGGCAATGTAGAAGGTCTTCCTAACTACTTTAGCAATATGAGTGTCGAATGAAAGGCTACTGTCAACCTAGGTTCCCAGGTCCCTAATAACTTCTTCTGTGTTCAGGGGATTGCCACCTATATGGTAGCTAGGGGTAACCTTATTTTTCCCGAAGGGTATGACTATGCATTTCTTGGCATTTAACTTGAGGCCATGGCTCTGGCACCAGTTATCCGTTTCTGTGAGACCCTTCTGAAGGATATCTGTGTCGGATGTGTTCTCAACTATGGCGCCCAGTTTGCAGTCATCTGCGAACTTTGTCAGCCATAACCCTCCTGTGTTTGCTTGTACTTCAGAAAAGTAGATGCCAAACAAGAGTGGGCCCAGGACTGAGCCCTGTGGGACACCACTTGTGACAGGCTTAGAGTCTGACATGGCGCCAGCAACTCTGACCCTGTGGGTTCTGTCACTCAGCCAGTTTGCAACCCATCTTGTAATGTATGGGTTTACATTTAAGTTGATGAGTTTTTCAATGATACCCGAGTGGGGTATTGTATCGAAAGCCTTCGCCAGGTCTAGGTAGGCTGTATGAACTGCCTTTCCCTCGTCAATGGCCTTGGTGACTGTTTCGAAAAAGTCAACCAAGTTTAAAAGGCATGATCTGCCTTTGACAAAGCCAAACTGGGTTGGATCCAAAGTCTGCAAATTCCCTATGTCTTTATTTATGAGATCCATTATGATCCTTTCCATGGCTTTGCAGATCAGGCTTGTCAAGCTAATGGGATGGTAATTTCCAGGGTCGGTGGAGGCACCGCCTTTGTGGAGTGGGACCACAGTCGCTGTGCGCCACTCCCTGGGTACGTATCCTGAGGTGAGACTAAGATTAAACAGCTGTCCTAACTGTGGGTTTAATTCCTCGTTGAGTTCATGGAGCACACAGCCGGGGACACTTTTGCTACTCCATTCTCAGTTGACATCAACATGTTGCCTGCAAACCTGCAACTGGAATGCATAGAATTGCAGTCAGATATGCAACTTAAAGAAAAATTTCTGCACGCCTCTTTATTGGACTTTTATAAGTTATACCTACCCAAAGAAAAATATCCGTCACTTCACGAACATGCCATGTTCATGACATCTCTGTTGGGGAGTACATACATTTGTGAGCAATTTTTTTCTCATATGAAGTATACAAAAAATAAAATCAGAACAAAAATTTCAAATGAGCATCTTGAAAATACTCTTTGCATCGCCGCTACCTCTATCAAAGTCGATATAGACGCACTGGTATCAAAAAGACAAGCTCAGTGTTCACATTAAAAAGGTTATGCTCATAATGTTTGTCTACTACACAAAAGAACAATCCTGACTTGACAGCCTGAACCTCCTGATATGGACACTTAAGTATAACAAGAACTAGGCCCAATAAGTTTGAATTCTGCGAAGGTCTGTGCCTGGCTGCACCCTTGTGAACAAGTTTCACGAATAAACACTGCCACTACTAATAAAGTCAATTATTTGTTTAAATTTGAGAAATGTAAGAAACACTGGAAGACCCCTTCCAAATTTTCAGCAAACTTTTGGAAAAACCTCAAGTTGGAGATTTATAGTAATCTAAGGAAGAAATACAAAAAGGTGTTATCTGATGATGCTATGCCTCATTGAGTGGATCTGTGCAAGTCATCAGCTGAAATGTGCACTCATGCGGATTGGAGAGGCAACTGCAAAAAAGCAGGTGCGAGATTACCTTGTGAAACTGGAGTGTGTTGTTGCATATTACCATGTTCTTTGTGGCTCCATAGTAAGTGGGTGAACCAAAGTTAAACGTGTTCTACCATCTGTTAGTCAGTGAAACAAATGTAAAAATACAAATTGTTCATTTATTAAGAAGTAAAAGTCTCATCATTCCTGCAAGCTGCGCATCACCACTGAAGAAACTTCTTTCCTCTTCAGCCCGACCAGACAGCAGTGCAAAAGCAAGAAATATTGCCAGTGCCATATTTCAGGGACAGATTCCAAAGCTAAAAATGTGCCTTTCCAAAGGAGTGCTAAGTCTGAGAATACCACTGAAGAAACTTCTTTCGTCTTCAGACCAGCCTGACTAGACAGCTTTGCAAAAGCAAGAAATATTGCCAGTGCCATATTTCAGGGACAGATTCCAAAGCTAGAAATGTGCCTTTCCAAAGGGGTGCTCAGTTTGAGAATACCACTGATGAACCTTCTTTCCTCTTCAGACCAGCCTGACCAGATGTAGAATATCTTGAATAATTTCAGGGACAGATTCAAAAGCTAGAAACAGAAGAATACATGAGCGCTTTGGACAACATATCATATGGGCATTATGGACATGATGGAAGACATGGACATCTTTAGGAAACCGGCAAAATCACAGGTATGATCTCATACACATTTAAGGGTTCGTACCTGTTAATTTTTTTGTTTTACAAATAAACTTTGATGTTAAACTAAGATGTTAGATTTCACTGTTTTTTTAAGAATTTGAATGGGATTGAATTTTAGGACAAATATTATGCATTTATTACATTTATTCATTGTTCAAATTCACCTACAATACAGCCAGGGGGTCGACTTTGGTTGCCCGCGGCAGCGATACAGTTAACTATATGATATATTTTACATGCGGCCCCCAGACAACTTCTGTTGACTCAATGCGGCCCCTGCAAGTGAAAAGGTTGGACACCCCTGCTGTAGAGGTTCTAGAAATTTTTTGGAAATTTTAAGAAACTGTATAAAGCAGAGAAATATGGAAATCAAGAAACGGTGCAAACTGAAATATTTAAGGAGAATTAAATACACCAAGGTTGGAGGGAGATGAGGCTCAGTTATGATAGGAAAGATGAGATAAAAATGGTGATGTATAACCAATCTACAGGAAAGTCCCCAGGAACAGATGGTATTTCTGTGGAAATTTGGAAGCTGGCGGGAAAAACTGATAAAGATCTGGAAGGTTTTGTTTAACAATACTTTAAGTTGTTATGGCTGTAATATGTAAAGAGGGTAAAGACCTATCAGATCCAGCTTCATACAGGCCAATTTCAATCCTAAACCATGACTATAAATTATGTCTATAATGGCTAAAACAATGGTGAAGGTGATGTCAAAATTGGTAGATATGGATCAATGTGATTTTGTGGCGGGAAGGCAAACATTTGACAACATTAATAGAACACTGATGATCCAGAGGGAAACAGAATGTAAGAAAATACCACTGTTGTTAGTGGGTCTTGATGCAGAGAAAACATTTGACAGAGTAAGCTAGGAGTCTATGAGCAGGCCAATTGAAGCATTTGTATTCTATGATAAAATTATAAGGCTGATTAAGAGGATATATGAGGGATGGGAGGCAAAAAGTAAACAGGGTGGGCTCCTCTCTGATAATTTCTGTTTTTGAGCAGAGGAACCACTCAGGGGTGTCCTCTTTCCTGTTTATTTGCATTACATTTAAAACCACTGGCAAAGAAAATAAGGAACTCGGAAAGTTAAGGATATAATTTGTATGGTAGTCAAGAAAAGTTCTCTATTTGCAGACTTATTATTTTATACTTGTTAAAACCAGAAAAGAAATTTTAGCGCTGTGGAACATTTTTTGGCAGTTTCAAATCTTTTCAGGATACAAAATGAATAAAGTTAAAATAAAGGCAATAACACACATTGGTTCAGCAATATCCATATTCATTGGGACATGATAAAATGAAGCACTTAGAATGGATTAAAAAGGATTCTGGTCTGGCAGCTAAGGACATGTAGGAAGAGACTAAACAAAAGGTAATACAAAAACACATACACTGGAAGCACTGCTATAAGGGTATGAATAGAAGGATACAAACAATTAAAATGTTATTAGTCCCTTTAGTTTTATACACAGGTCAGGCATAATTTTTTATCAACCAGAGGAGAAGTTGTGGATAGCACTTAAGAAAAAGCTGCAGGATTTTATCTGGGAGGGGAAGATGGCAAGAATCAAATGGGATAAGTTGATTTTTTCCAATAGAACAAGGCGGTTTGGGATTACCTGATTGAAGGGGTATTTCAAAGCTACACAGTTAAGGCTCCTATACATGGCACAAGCAGAACCCCATAATTCAAAGTGGAAAGGGAAGATGATGAAACAGGGGGGAGCTCAAGAAACAAGGAGGGACTTGGATTTTGGATGCAGATCCTTAAGGAGAATAACAATAACCATACAACATATTATATTCATCAAGTAGCAGAACGTATTCTAAGAACTAAGCCAACACAGGAATAGAGAAATGAGATCCTGGCAACAGGGATGACAATAATTAAGGCCACAGAGAATAGGCAAGACGGGGCTGGAATTTACTGGAGAAAACTGGCAAAAGAACCAAGGTATTGGGAGCAAATAATTAGAGGGAATTTACTTGGACTGCAGGCTAGATATTGCCTTCCCTATTGAGGACTGATATCAGAGTAATGACAAAGAGAAAGAAAGAGTGGGAGCCCAAGTATAAGGCCAGCAATGGGAGAATCTTTAGTAGAATCTAGAACAGAAGCTGTTAAAAAAGGAATAATTAGTATAGCATACAAAATACTGCATAATAACTACAAGAATCCATCAGAGGAAGATGGAAAGGATTGGAAAAGGAGATTAGATAAGCAATTCACAAAGAAACAATGGCGGGATATATCTACGTTTTCCAAACATGAAACAAAGTATAAGAGATATAAGATCTTTGCTTGGAAGTATTTACACAGGTATTTTTATGCCCCAAGGAGACTCCAAAGAATTTTTCCTCACGTAGACAGCAAATGTTGGAAGCATGATGGGGAAGAAAGAGGCAACTGGAAACATTTTCTGGGAGTGTAATTCGTGGGCAGACTTTAAAGATTCCCTGCAGACTACTCTGTCAGAGATACTGGGTGAAGAAATTGGTGTAACTAAGGAAATTATTCTTTTGAGCTATGATACAAAATCAGAACTGCATAAACATAGTAAGGCTTTTTAGTCTAATTAATGTGACTGCCAAAAAGCAATTACTAGAAAATGGAAATCAAAGGCTAAATCAACTGTACTAGAAGTAGTGAATATAGTAATAGGGATAAAAGTACTCGAATTGGGATGTTTAGATAAGGGTAGCAGCAAATTACATAGAAATAATGGGAAAAAATGGGAACAAGCAGAGGCAGAACGAGGTTTAAAGGAAGGCAGGATTTGAATGAGCTATACACTGTTTGACTGACAATGACTGGATAGATGTTAAGTGATGTATAATGTTTTGCAACTAAAATTAAGTCAGTATGGTTTGTGATGTATGTTTGCAACTAAAATTATGTCAATATGGTTTGATTTCATTTATATAACTGTATGATTGCCTACTTCATATGTGACAATTTAATAAAGATGTTTCTTGTTTAAAAAAAAAAGAGGAGTTTCAAAAAATGGCAGAGTTTTTTTGCTATATCAGAAAAAATGGAAAACAGTATTAATTTTATGAATGCACAAATAAGCAACTGAACTGGTATTCCAAAACAGGATTTGTTAACTGAACACATCATGTGTATGCTTCAAACCTGGCCACAAGAAAGCAGCCAAGACCTGTATTAGTAAAGATGCAATCATACTAGCAGAAAGAGTTGATCCTGACAAAACTGTGGCACAAGGGCAAAGTATGAAAAATGGTAGAGTGTTTGAGGAAAATGATTACTCATTGTACACCATGCAATAGAGAAGAAAAACTTATCCCAGCAATAAAGGAAAACAGAGAGGCAGGTGTGAGATTCAAGCTGCTGTGCCCAGCTTTCTTCAGAATATTTTTCCAGGAGAATAAAAGTCTTTTTTATGTTGAACAGGCTATGAAGGAAATATAAAACTCTGCCCAACAATAAGTGAGCCATCAAACAGAAAGGGACTCTGCTTCTCACTTTTCCGATACTATAGCTCCTAAATGCTTTGTAAGTGAAACATTTTTCAACATTCCAAAAGAAAATGCTTGAGACAGAAAAAAAAAAGCACAGGGGTTAACTAGAAAAACTGGGAGTACCTTGGACTTGAACCAAAGTCTGGGGATGGGAGATGGAGGTGAACAGGAAGAAAAAGTACAGTTGTGTACACTTACCATAAATGCAGATGTTCAAGTGTATTCACTGTTGCAGTCATCATATTTGGGTTATCTGTTTGCAGTAGATTTCAGTCGTCCTGATTATCAAATTCTTGGGTCCTGCGTCGGTTGCCGTCTCATCTTCCGTGACGTCAGGTAGCCAGGGGTATAAAGCATGCAGCCGATGCCATTACATCAGTTTTTCTTGCCCCAGATGTCAGGCGCCCCCCTAATGGGAAGCAATTAAATATATATATGCAAGGTTATACCTCCAACAAAAAAGCAAGTACACCAAAAAGCTTTTAAGCATAGTAAGGGAGAATAGAGGTATAGCCAAAAGAATTCAGGGGGCTGGAGGGAGGGTAACCAGGACTGCAACAGTGACTACACTCGAACATCTACATTTATGGTAAGTGTACACAACTGTACTATGTTCTTCGTGTTTCACTGTTGCAGTCATTACATTTGAGTATATTCCCAAAGCTAAGGATGGGAGGAGGAATTTAGATACCATTATTATCAGCTATAAGGCCCTGCAAGACTGCAGTGGCAAAGCCAGCTCTGGATTTAGAGAAAATTGGCAAAAGGTAATGCTTGGTGAATGTATGTACAGAACTCCAGGTAGGAGCTTCTAGGATGTCCCTGGTAGGGACATCTCTGAGAAAGGCTATAGAGGTAGATGCAGCCCTGGTTGAATGTGGTCTAATCTCCTGTAGGATAGGTTTTCTATGGTACTTATAGCAGAAATGAATGCAATGGCCTATCCATTTAGAAATGGTTTGCTTTGAAATAGCCTTCACCTCTACCCCTGCAGCAAATGCCACCAGCAGTTGTTCAGATTTCCTTTGAGGTTTAGTCCTGTCCAAGTAAAATCTAAGTTGTCTGTGCACATCTAAGGAGTGCAGTATCCGTTCCCCTTTGTTCTGTGGATTGGAAAAGAAGGTTGGCAAATGAATGGACTAAGAGCCACACTGGATACTACCTTGGGCATGAAGGAGATATTTGTCCGAAGGGACACCCTGTCCGCATGAAAGATGATGAAAGACTCCACTGCCATAAGAGCCTGCAATTCAGATACCCTTCTTGCTGAAGTGATTGCTAAAAAGAAGGCTGTTTTCCAAGAAAGGAATTTTAACTCTGCACTTGCAGCTCGCTCAAAAGGAGGTAGAATGAGTTTTTCCAATACAAAGTTAAGGTCCCAGGCTGGAGTTGGGGCTCTCCTGGATGGTCTTAAGTTTTTGGCCCCTCTGAGGAACTGCTTGAGCAGTGGATGAGAGGGGTGGTTCTGTGTTATAATGAGCTGAAATGGCCGAGGCATGAATTTTGATGGAAGGAAAATGAAAGGCCCTTATGAAGCATCTCAGTTTAGTATTGAAGAATCTGAGGTAAATTGGGTGCTGCTGTGTCTATCTATTGAGTTTGGTTCCAGGCACAGAATCCTTTCCATTTTTCAGCATAAGATTTTTCTAGTACTAGGTCTCCTCGCCTCCAAAATGACATCCAACACTTGTTTACTGAGGGATGGTAACGGAGAGATTAGGTAATTAGCCAGGCTGCCAGGTTCAGGGTTTGAAGCTGAGGGTGCAGAATCTGGCTCTCCTGTTGTGACAGCAGGGTAGGGGTATGAGGAAGTTGCCATGGAGCCAGGAGTGACACACTGCGCAAGAGGGGGTACCAGTGTTGGCGTGGCCAGTCTGGTGCAATCAGTATCGTTCTTGGTTTGTCCTGTTTGATCTTTTGTAGTACTTTGGAGAGGAGAGGCAAAGGAGGAAAGGCATAAACTGATAGATTTTTCCAGCTGAAGGACAGAGCATTCACTTTCCAAGCTTGTTCGTGGGGAGTCCTTGTGCAGAATTTGTCCAACTGGTAGTTCTGGGGGGAGGCAAACAGGTCTATATCTGGGCTCCCCCATTTGTTTATCAACATGTTGAAAATCTTTGGTTCCAGTTTCCACTCGCGTGGGTCCATGAGATTTCTGCTTAGTTCATCTGCCAGTGTAGTTTTCCTGGCATGAATTGAGCCTTTAAATGCACTTGGTAGCTCAAGGCTGTGTTCCATAGAGCCATGGCTAGTCTGCAGAGGGGGGTATGAATGGGCACCCTCCTGCTTGTTAATGTACCACATAACAGTGGTGTTGTCCGTCTTTACCATTAATTGCTCTGGAAGAATATGGTCCTTGAAGGCTGTCAGAGCATTCTGTACAGCTAACATTTCTTTTTGATTGATATGCAGGTGCATCTGACTTGGGTTCTATTTGCCCTGAATGCACTTCCCTGTCAGGTGAGCCCCCCATGCATAGCCTGATGCATCTGTTGTTAGGGTTTGGGAGGCAGGGGGTAGTGTGAATGGTAGTCCCTTGTTTTGGTGGCAGGCCTCTGCCCACCAAAGGAACTCTTAACTGTAGGCAAGGTATGACAGGAATCATTGCTTGTAGATCCTGAGAATGTTGACACCATAGGCTTTTTAGATACCATTGTAGTTTCCTCATATGCAGTCTTGCATATGGAATTAGTAGAATGCAGGAGGCCATGAACCCCAAGGCTTGCAGTATTTGCCTTGCAGATAGCAGGGTTTTTGTGGTCATTAGTCTGAAGTCAGTTGTCAAATTAATTTGTTTCTCTAGCGTGAGGAAAGCCATCTGGGGAAGCTGTGTTTAAGCTTGCTCACCAGGAATATACTTTGTTGAGAGAGTACAAGATGCGATTTCTTTTCGTTTATGGTGTACCCCACTTAAGTTAGCACCTTTTGTACAAATGCCAGATGATTTAAAAGTATGTCCTGGCTTTCTGCCTGAATTAGACAATCGTCCAGGTATGGGTATATTTGAATATTTCTTTGCCTGCAAAATGCAATGACTGGAGCTAGGCACTTTGGCTTATAGGGCAGTGCAGAGAACTGATAGTGCATGTAGACTGCTTTGAAGCATAGGTATCTTCTGCAAGATTCCCTGATTGGGATGTGTAGGTAGGCTTCCTTTAAATCCAGTCTTGCCAACCAGGCAACCTTGCGTAGCACAGGAAGCAACTGGTGAAGAGTTAGCATCTTGAATTTTGGGATCACCAAAAAGGTGTTTAGGATAGAAAGGTCGAGGATAGAAAGCCATGAGTTGTCTTTTCTGGGTACCAGGAAAAGTACTGAGTAGAAACCTTGTCCCTTTTCCTCTTCTGGTACAGTTTGAATATCCCTTATGCTTAAGAGAGAGAGTACTTGCTTTTGAGCCTCTGCCCACTGATTTGAGGGTAGATCTAGCCAACTCTTTGGGGTTGGTAATGTGTGGAAGTGAAATCTGTATCCTTGGGAAACTACATTTAAAACCCATTTGTCCTGGGTAATGAGTTCTCAGTTTTTGCCTGCAGAGCAATCTTTCTCCCTAAAGAAGCAGTCAGTTGAGAAGTGCTTGGAAGTTTTAAAGTTAAGTCAATGAGACAGCTTACCATAGGGGGGAGTCTTACTACTCCCTGATTTGGAAGTGGGAGCCCCCCACTGCTTAGTCCTGTGCGTACCCTGGGACTGACTCTCAGGTGTTCTGCTGGTTCTGGGTTTGGACTGAGAAGGCTTGGAAGAGGCAAGAAAGGACCAATTCTTAGAGGGTCAATGCCTACTACATCTTGGAGGCTGTAGCTGTAGGAAATCTTTAACAGTTTGCATAGATTTAGCTTTTTCCTCCATCTTTTTAAGTTTTTTTTCTGCTTTGTTGCCAAACAGGCGGTCCTGATTTAAGGAAGCATCCAGCAATTTAGCTTTAATATGATCTGGCAAAGATTGCTCCTTAAGCCAAGCATGCCTTCCACGTACAGACCCAGTGACAGCAGCCCTGCAAGATGCCTCTAGTGAATCAAAACCACATTGCAAAGTATGTTTTCCAACTTGTTCAGCAGAATGCATTAAATCCTGTAAATCCTTATTTTCAGCACAGTTATTTTCTGTTTAAACAATCCAATAATATGCTACTGATACTTTAACATATGAAACTGGCAGTTTAAGGCCCTAATGGTCAAAGTTGCAGAAGTGCATACCTTCTTACCCCATCTATCCAGCGCCCTTGGAATCTCTATCAGAGGGGGTAGGATTTTTGGCAGTAGTAGCCTTAATGCTCTTGGGTCCCTGTGAAATGGTCTCAGGATCTGCAGTAGGATTTTTAGAAAGGAAGTTGTGAGTCAGGAACCCTGCAATATCTATCAGGTTTTCTGGGAGCAGGAGGTAAAGAATCAGGGGCCAAGCTAGATTCCGAAAAGGCATAATCAACAATGTCCAGTACAGCGGGGGTAGCTAAAGGCCTGTGTTGGGGCAGAAGTAAGAAATCCCTAAGCATCTTTTTAGAATCAGAGTAATCCTGGCTTTCCCAGCGGAAATGCTCCCTAAGAGTATGGAAAGTTTCACCAAAGGAGAAATCCTCTGGAGGGGAAGCAGAGGGAATAGAGTCCTCTGCATCAGAATCCTCATAGGTAGATAAGGGTAAATCCTGGTCATCAAAGGAAACAGAAATTTCAGTATCCTGATCAGAATTATCATAGGCAAATTCAGTCCCAGGTCTCTTAAAGGGGGAATGCTGGCTTCCCCTGATTAAAGTAATAAGGTCTTCAGCCATTCTTATCATTTGTTTTTTAGGCAAAGAGGCCTGACCATGCGGTCTGGGAGTCGGTTTTCTAGGCATGATTCAAGTTTTAGGCCTTGAAGAAGATGGCTTCAGTTTAATATGCAAGACAGTAGGCCTGAATACACCCTCAGAAGCTGGTGCCTGCACAGAGGCTCTGGACCCATCCAAGGTAGAGACCTTCCAAGGTTCCACAGTTGAAGCATCTCGTGGCATACCGAACTCAGACTGGGTCTCAGTAGTGGCCTGCAAATCTGAAGTAGCTGGTATCAGGGGCTACGAAAGCACCTCACTGAGTACCGGCGAACTGGTGACTAGCTTAGGAAATTGTCGTCGGCAGCTTTAGACCTAGGCAGCCTGTCTCTGTCTTTATCTTTGCGTTTTTTCAGAATGTCGGTAGTCGGATTGCTTACCGAAGACATATCTGGATAATTGAACCAGGTACCAAAAATGTTTAGAAGCGTAATTATACCGATGATGAATAGTTAGCTGTTTAAATAAGGCACAAAACCGGCAGCAAGGTACATCGTGGTATGGGCCTAGGCAAGGAATACAGTACGAATGAAAATCTTTATGAGGTATTTGCTTTCCACAAGAAATACAATTATTGACTTTTACTGACATCAGTTTAGAGCAAGAAAAAGTTTCCCCAACGGGATACTTAGCTTTAGTTGAAGACTTTGGTTCTGAAACTCGAAAACGAAAATTTCAGGAGTCGGCCAGCCGGCACTTGCAAAATGCTTCTGCTTCGGGCACCACACTGCAAGAAAGACTGATGTAATGGCATCAGCTGCATGCTTTATACCCCTGACTACCTGACGTCACGGAAGATGAGACAGTAACCGACGTAGGACCCAAGACTTTGATAATCAGGTCGACTGAGGGCTACTGCAAGCAGATAACCCAAATGTGAGGACTGCAACAGTGAAACATGAAGAACATCCAGCAACACTGAAATTACTGAATAAATGTGAGAATAAATGTGAAATATTACTTTACTAGAAAAAGTGGAAAGATTGGACTTTGGTTGACTTTGTTACACTTGGGATTGAAAAACATATACCCTGCTTTATGTCTCTTAATTTTGGAAGGAGACACAATATACACAATAACTACAGCAATCAACCAGAGGAGGTTAGAAAAGATTGGGAGGAAAGACTGAAGTAATTCACAAGGAAACAACATGTGGACTGATTGTTGCATATTTGGGAGCAATACAAGACTAGGAGATTTAGGATTTTTGCTTTGAAGTATTTATACAGATATTTGTATACCCAAGCAGACTCCAAATAATTTTTCCTCAGGTAGATGGCAAAATGCTGGAGGAGTAATGGGGGGAAAAAAAGAAATAACTGGAAACATATATTTTGAGACTGTAATTAGTTGGCAGGCTTCAAACTTTTCCTACTGTGTCAGAAATATTAGGTGAGGAAATGGTATAACTAAGAAAAAAATTTTTTCTTAGGTGAGGAAATGGTACAAGTAAGAAAATGATTTTTTTCTAACTGGGATACAAGATCTTAATTGCCTAGACATAGTAAGGCTTTGCCAAGTTTAATTCTAGTGGCTGCCAAAAAGAGCAATTTATAGAAAATGGGAGTCAAAGTCTAAACCAAACAGTTTTAAAGTATTGAATATTTTAACAGAGATAAAACTGGAAGTGAGATCTTTAAAAATTGGTAGGAGCAAATTACAAAGAAAAAAATGGAAATTATGGGAACAATAAATGCAGAATAATGTTTTGGAAAAGGAGGAGTGAGATTTAACAGAATGAAGGAAACAAGTAATTTATGTAATGTCTGACTGATGACAGATAAAAAAAGTGTGACCTATAATGTTTATAAATAGGAATATGATAACATAGTTTCCTTTTATATAAATATAAATAATGAGGAAACCTGTCTGTGTGGAAGATCTAAGATTCCCTAGAGTTCAAGCACCTAATAAAACCAATAATGTGAATATCCAAACTAATAAGAGGTGGTAGAATTATTTACTTTAAAAACTTTCCAAAGTATAAATCCACTAATGAAAGTAGGGAAGCACAAGCTGGTTCAAGTTGAATCTTCTTTATTAAAAACACACAAACAAGCAATCAAAATAGTAGTTGAAAAAACAGAATAAAGTGTAGAAATTCACCACTCCATTTATATACTTGTTTAAAAGCATGGGAGTGGCTTACTAGTGTAGCTATGTTGTAAAAGATGAGTAGCAGTTTACTTGCTAAATACCCTTCTCCCATACACCAGTGTGATATTCGACACTTTGCTGGCCTACTTCAATCTCTGTGAATCCAAAACATGTTAAACAAAACTAAACAGTTAAACTAAAAAGTACACATCAATAATTGCTAAAACTGCCTGAAAGCATTTTATTGTAGTGTCAAAAAAGAAAAAGTTAACATAAGTCTTCAAAATTCCATAGCAATCTTTTCCACCAACAATCAGAAACATTTTTAACATCGATCGCTTTTGTCTGTTAGAATCTCTTCAGGTATGTGTGTCAAGTGGGAAAAGCAACTAAAAATTAAAAATAATACATAACACTACATTTTTTTTGGCTAAAAACAATACATATTAAAGAACGTGTTGTACAAAAAACAAATTCTAAATAAAAACCTATCGCATTCTTGGGAATATATGTGTACATACTGTAAGTCTATTCATCTCAAAAGATAAATCTATTAAAGAATTTTAAAATAAAATACACTCAGAAATCTATCAAAAATATACATGAAAAATCTAGCAACGAAAATAGTTGCTCATGCTCACAGCAGTGATATTTTCTCACGTCTGCAAACCCTAGAAAAAATGTGTGAACAGAGCCCTGTTTAAAATTTATGAATGTTATAATATTGGAGCCAATATATACATGTAGTATATCTGCCCATAATACTCAAAATGTGTCTAATTAAGCTCAAACACTATATGTTTATCTGTGTCTTAAGTGCTAATTTAATAAAGGTGTTAACAAAAATAAACAGGATTTACCACTAAATGCCAAAAGAGTGGAACAGCTGAAGAAGTTAAGAAGCAACTTTTGTTTGGCAATGAGACTAACTACTGTTGGGCCTGCTAGGAGCCAGTCAATGAGGTAAAAAAGGACCCTAAAACCTGCAGCTTAAGAGTTGCTTTACAACAGACATGCATTTGTAAATCTCTCTTGGGGGCTGTGGTGAGACAAAATAGCAACATCAGAAACTGAAAATGGCAGTTGCTTATGACAAAGTGGCAGAATTTCCTTGACTCCTTGGTAATATTGATGTGCAAGAACAAAGAACATGTACACTTTCTTTCAGACTGGCAAGAAGAAGATGCACTGTTATTATATGACAGGGCCATTTGAGGATGTATTGATTTATGATATAGAGAATAAGAAAGAATAGTTGTGTAAAATCTTACCATAACCATAGATGCCCTTCTCTTCCATGTTGCAGTATTCTTGTTGTGGGATTGCCTGCCTCAGGCGACCCATACGTCGGCTCCTATACAGAAGCTTCAGCTTGGCTGTTGCAGCTGCATGGGACATTACATGTAGGGCCATAAACCAGAGGCCTTAAATGTGACGTCTGCACGCACAGACCTCAGAACTTGAAAGCCCAGCAGAAGTAGAAGTCCCAGCAGGAGGAGATGCCAGTGATGTCAGGCATTGGGCCATGAAGCCCTTATGCGGTTTTTCATAGGACCCCAGAGTAGGGTAAAGGATGCCAGGAGCCTAAGGATATGCTGGGCTGAGTAAGAAAAGGAGAAGGCAGTTTTTGGTGGGTGGGAAGGAATACTGCAACATGGAAGAGAAGGACATCTATGGTTAAGGTAAGATTTTACACAACTATTCTATACCCTTCTATTCCTATGTTGCAGTATTCTTGTTGTGGGAGAGTACCACAGCTTAGTTGGAAGGAAGGGTGGTGGATGAAGAGGCTGATTCTACAAAGCGCTGAAGGATTGTCCTGGCAAATCCTGCCCATGCTCTGCTGACATTGTCTAACTTGTAGTGTTTGGTGAAAGTGTGAATGGTGGACCATGTCACTGCTTCCATAATGGAAGCAGTATGCAGGCCTTTGAGAAAGGCTTTGAAGGGCGACATTGCCCTGGTAGAATGAGCTTTTACCCCCAATGAGTGTTTTTTTGCCATGGTGTGAGTAACAGAGGCAAATGGCTTCCCTGATCGAACAGGCAATGGTTTTTTGGAGACTGCCCTGCCCAGGGCCCTGGGGTGGAAGAAAAAGTACAGTTGTGTATACTTACCATAAATGTAGATGTTCGAGTGTATTCACTGTTGCAGTCATTACATTTGGGTAATCTGCTGGCAGGTTGCCCTCAGTCAGCTTGATTAACCAAGTCTTGGGTCCTGCGTCAGTTGCTGTCCCTTCTTCCATGATGTCAGGTCATCAGGGGTATACAACATTACATCAGTTTTTCTTGCCCCAGATGTCAGGTGCCCCCCAAATGGGGAGCAAAAAAAAAAAAAAAATATATATATATATATATATATATATATATATATATATATATATATAAAATTTACAACACAAAAAATATACTTCCAATCAAAAGCAAATACACCAAAAAGGCTTTTAAGCATAGTAAAAGAAAGGAGAGGTATAGTAAGAGAAAAACAGGGGGCTGGAGGGATGGTAACCAGGACTGCAACAGTGAATACACTCGAACATCTACATTTACAGTAAGTGTACACAACTGTACTATGTTCTTCGTGTTTCACTGTTGCACTCATTACATTTGGGTAGAATCCCAAAGCTATGGTTGGGAGGATGGATTTATACAGTATTAGGAGCAGCTATAACGCCCTGCAGGACAGCAGTGGCAAAGCCAGCTCTGGATTTACAGAAGAGAGGTAAATGGTAATGTTTGGTGAATGTATGAACTGAGCTCCAGGTAGCAGCTTCTAGAATGTCTCTGGCAGGAACCCCTCTGAGAAAGGCTGCGGAAGTGGATGCAGCCCTGGTGGAATTAGATCTGATCCCCTTGGGGATAGATTTACCATGGTGCATATAGCAGAAACAAATACAAAGGCTTATCCATTTGGAAATAGTCTGCTTTGAAATAGCCTTTCCCTCTGCCCCTGCAGCAAATGCCACCAACAGTTGTTCAGATTTTCTTAGAGATTTTGCCCTGTTTAAGTAGAATCTAAGTTCTCTGTGTACATCCAATTAATGCAGAATCCGCTCACCCTTGTTCTGTGGATTGGGAAAGAAAGTTGGCAGATGAATGGTCTGATTAAGAGCCACACTGGATACCACCTTAGGCATGAAAAATGGATTGGTCCTGAGAGCCACCCTGTCCGGATGAAAAATAATGAAAGGCTCCACTGCCATAAAAGCCTGTAATTCTGAAATCCTTCTAGCTGAAGTGACTGCTAAAAGGAATGCTGTTTTCCAGGAGAGAAATTTTAGGTCTGCAGTAGCAGCTGGCTCAAAAGGAGGGAGAGTGAAGTTTTCCAAAACAAAATTTAGGTCCCATGCAGGAGTTGGTGCTCTCCTAGGAGGTCTTAAATTTTTGTCCCCTCTAAGATACTGCTTTAGCAGAGGATGAGAGAAGAGGGGAGGTTCTGTGTTGTAATGAGCTGAAATGGCAGAGGCATGGATTTTTATGGGAAAAAAAGATAGACCCTTGTGAAGCATCTCAGTTAAGTATTGCAGAATCTGAGGAATATTGGGCATTGCTGTGCTTATTCCTTGTGATTGGTTCCAGGCACAGAATCTTCTCCATTTGTCAGCATAAGATTTTCTAGTACTAGGCCTTCTAGCCTCCAAAATGACACCCATCACAGGTTTGCTGAGGGATGCCAAGGGTGAAATTAGTTGATTAGCCATGCTTCAAGATTCATAGTTTGGAGCGGAGTGTGCAGAATTTGGTAGTTCTGCTGAGACAGTAGATAAGGTGTCTGAGGCAGGTGCCACAGAGGAAGGTGTGACACATTGCGCAGGAGTGGGTACCAGTGTTGGCAAGGCCAGTCTGGAGCAATCAGAATCATTTTTGGTTTGTCCACTTAGACTTTTATTAGAATTTTGGAGAGCAGAGGCAGAGGGGAGAAAGCAGAGACTGATAGTTTTTTTCCAGCTGAATGATACAGCATCCACTTTCCAAGCTTTTCTGTGATGAATTCTTGTGCAGAATTTGTCCAACTGATAGTTCTGGGGTGAGGCAAAAGATCTATGTCTGGGCTCCCCCATTTGCATGTCAACATGTTGAAAACTTGTGGTTCCAGTTTCCATTCGTGTGGGTCCATAAGATTTCTGCTTAGTTCGTCTGCCAGAGTATTTAGCTTTCCTGGCAAGAATTGAGCTTATAGTTGTATTTGATAGGTCAAGGCCGTGTTCCACAATGCCATGGCTAGTCTGCAAAGGGGATAGGAAAGTGTACCCCCCTGCTTGTTTATGTACCACATGACTGTGGTGTTGTCTGTCTTTATCAGTAGTTGTCCTGGATGAAGGTAGTCCTTGAAGGCTGTCAGTGCATTCTGTACAGCTAGCATCTCTTTCTGATTGATATGTAGGTGCATTTGATTTGGGCTCCATTTTCCCTGAATGCACTTCCCTGCCAGATAAGCCCCCCCAAGCATAGTCTGATGCGTCTATAGTCAGGGTTTGGGCAGCAGGGGGTGGAGTGAATGGCAGTCCCTTGTTTTGGTAGCAGACCTCTGCCCAACATAGGAACTCTAGTTGCAGGCAAGGTATAATAGGAATCATTGTTTCCAGGCTGTGACAATGTTGACTCCATAAACTTTTCAAGTACCACTGAAGTTTCCTCATATGCAGTCTTGCATATGCAATTAGAAGAATGCAGGAGACCATGAACCCCAAGGCTTACAGAATTTGTTTGCAGATAGCAGGGTTTTTGTGGCCACCTGTCTGAAGTACGTCACCAATTGAATTTGCTTTTCTGGCATAAGATAAGCCATCTGGGCAGTTGTATTCAAGTTTGCACCCAGGAATGTAATTTTTTGAGAGGATACCAGTTGTGATTTCTTTTCATTTATGGTGTACCCTAGACAAGTTAGAACCCTTTTTACAAACACCAGATGCTTTAGAAGAATGTCCTTGTTTTCTGCCTGAATTAGACAATCGTCCAGGTATGGATATATTTGAATATTTCTTTGCATGCAAAATGCAATTACTGGTGCCAGGCACTTTGTGAAGACCCGGGCATAATAGATAAGCCATAGGGTAATGCAGAGAACTGGTAATGCAAGTAGCCTGCTTTGAAGTGGAGGTATCTTCTCTGCAAGATTCCCTGATTGGGATATGCAGGTAAGCCTCTTTTAAGTCTAGAGTTACCAACCAGTCATCTTTGCCTAGCATAGGTAGTAACTGTTGAAGAGTCAGCATCTTGAATTTTGGAATGTCCAGAAATGTGTTTAGAGTGGATAAGTCCAGAATTGGACGCCATGATTTGTCTTTTCTGCGTACCAGGAAAAGTCTTGAATAGAAACCTTGTCCCTTTTCCTCTTCTGGTACTGGTTGAATAGCCCCCATGTTCATGAGGGACAGAACTTGATTCTGAGCTTCTGCCCACTGATGTGGGGGCAGATCTGGCCATCCGTTTGGGATTGGCAATGTGTGGAAATGAAATCTGTATCCCTGGGATACTATATTTAAAACCCATTTGTCCTGGGTAATAAGTTGCCAGTTTCGTGCATGAAGTGCCAGTTTCCCCCCAAAGGGGCTGCTAAAAGGTAAGTGATTGGTGATTGTAGAGGGAAGTCATTGAGAGGGAGCTGCCTTGCTGCTTCCAGGTTTGGAGGTGGAGGCACCCCATTGTTTTGTTCTAAAAGTTCCTTGTGACTGAAACCTGGAGCCTTTGAAGTGTCTTGATTTGACTTGAGCGACTCTCAAGGGGACTGGAAAGGACCAGTTTTTAGTAGGGCAGAGTCTACTAAATCTTGGAGGTTGCACTTGTAAGAAATCTTTCACAGTTTGCATAGATTTAGCTTTATCTTCCATCTTTTTTAACACTTCTTCAGCCTTATTACCAAAGAGACTGTCCTGTTGTAAAGGAGCATCCAAAATTTTTTCTTTAACATGGTCAGGCAGAGTTTGCTCTTTGAGCCAAGCATGCCTTCTTAGCACAGATCCAGTTACAGCAGCCCTGCAAGAGGCCTCCAAGGAATCAAAACCACACTACAAAGTATGTTTTCCAACTTGTTCAGCTGAATGTAATAAATCCTGCAAATCTTTATTTTCCACACAGTCAGAGATTAACATCATTTTCTGTTTAAGTAGTCCCATGATATGGTGTTGATATTTAAGCATATGAAATTGACAGTTTAAAGCCCTGATTGCCAAGGTTGCAGACGTGTAAACCTTCTTACCCCATCTATCCAGCGCCCTGGAATCTCTATCAGAAAGGGTAGGACTTTTAGCAGCAGAGGCCTTAATGCCCTTGGGACCCTGAGAAATGGTTTCAGGGTCAGCAATAGGATTTTTGAAAAGGAATTTGTGTGAGTCAGTAACCCTGTAGTATCTGTCTGGCTTGCAAGGAGCTGGAGGCAGAGAATCAGGAGTCATACTAGATTATGAAAAAACATCATCAACAATGTCTAGAACAGGAGGTATGGCCAAATGCCTATGCTGAGGAAGAAGAAGAAGAAAATCCCTGTCTCTTTTTAGATTCAGAGAAATCCTGACTTTCCCAGTGGAAATGTTCCCTTAAGGTATGTAAAGTTTCCCCAAAAGAAAAATCCTCAGGGGGAGAAGCAGAAGGAATGGAATCTTTTGCAGAGTCCTCATAAGTAGGAATAGACAAATCCTGTTCAATAGAAGAGTCAGAAGAAATAGAATCCTGTTCAGAAGATTCATAGTCAATGTCTTGCCTAGGCCTCTTAGAAGGAGGGGGTTGGCTACCACTGATCAGAGTAATTAAATCTTCAGCCATTTTGATCATTTGTTATTTTAGACATAGGGGCTTGCACATGTGGCCCAGGCATCAGTTTTTTAGACATAGATTTAGATTTTGGCCTTAAGTTTTGAAGATGGCGTCGGTCTAATATACAAATCTGTAGGCCTGAAAACACCCTCAGAAGCCGGTGCCTGCACAGCAGCTCCAGACCCATCTAAGGTAGAGACATCCGTGGGTTCCATAACTGAAGCATCTCGCGGCATACTGGAGTCCGAATGGGTCTCAGTAGAGGCCTGCGAATCAGAAGTAGCCGGTATCAGGGGCTGCGAAAGCACCTCACTGAGTATCAGCGAACCGGCGATTGGCTTAGGAGAAGCGTCGTCAGTTTTGGACCTCGACGGTCTGTCTCCGTCTTTTTCTTTGCGTTTTTTTAGGTATTCCGGTAGTCGGATTGTTAACCGACGACATTTCTGGATAATTAAATTTTGAGCCAAAAAAATATTTAGAAGCAAAAATATACCGACGTTTAATCGTGAGTTGATTAAATTTAGCACAAAACTGACAGCAAGGCACGCTGTGGTCAGGGCCTAGGCAAGGAATACAGTACAAATGAAAATCCTTATGAGGTATTTGCTTCCTACAAGTAATGCAATTATTAACTTTTACTGACATCGGTAAGGAGCAAGAAAAAGTTTCCCCAACAGGGTACTTAGCTTTTAGTTGAAGACTTCGGTTCTGAAACTCGAAAACAAAAATTTCAGGAGTCGGCTGACCGGTACTTGCGAACTGCTTCTGCTTCTGCTTCGGGCACCGCACGGCAAGAAAGACTGATGTAATGGTGTCGGCTGCATGTTTTATATCCCTGACATCATGGAAGACTGGACAGTAACCGACGCAGGACCCAAGACTTTGTTAATCAGGCCGACTGAGGGCAACCTGCCAGCAGACTACCCAAATGTAATGACTGCAACAGTGAAACACGAAGAACATCAAAGAGTTGGTTGGATTTTCTAATGGATTTTGTTTGTCCAGGTAAAATCTTTGTCTGTGTACATCCAGGGAGTGAAGCATCCTCTCCCCTTCATTGGTGGGAGAGGGGTAGAATGTGGGTAAGTGAGTAGACTGGTTTAATGACAAATCATTGACCACCTTAGGCATGAAGGAGGGGTTAGTTCTTAGTGTTATCCTGTCCTTGTGGAAAGTAGTATAAGGGGGACAAGCCATTAAGGCCTGCAGTTCTGACACCCTTCTGGCTGAAGTTATGGCCACTAGCAGTACAGTTTTCCATGTACACATCTGTAGAGTAGCTGTCCAGCAGGTTTGAATGGGTGCTGGGGTAGCTTTTCCAGAATGAAATTAAGATCCCAGGGTGGTGGGATGGGCTTTCTTGGAGGCCTAATGTGCAAGACCTCTATTAAGAAAAGGTTAACACTGAGCCTGGTTAGTAAGGGAGAGTCAGTGGTAGGCAGGCTGAGATTGTGGAAAGGTGAACTTTTACTGAATAGTATGAAAGTCCGCCTTTTACTAGTTAACACACACATGCAAGAACTAGGGGGGGGGGGGGTCAGCAATGCATGGGTCCCTTCCCTTGTCTAGACACCATTTTGAAAATCTTTTCCATTTAGCTAGGTATGATTTTCTTGTAGTAGGTTTCCTGGCCTCCCTCAAGACTGAAACACGTCCTCTGAGTAGTGGTTGTCTGAAGGGAATTAAAAGTTTATCACCGACAGTGTCAGTGACAACATCTGCAAGTATGTGTGGATGAGAGTTCCCTTTTGTTGCATCAGAATGTCCACCTTGTGGGGTAACTGTGGTGATTACCCTTGGCTAAATTGTGAAGTAGGGGGAACCAGTGCTGCCTTGGCCAGTAGGGAGTCACCAACAAGATTTCTGGTTTGTTTCTCATGACTTTCAGGAGAACTTTCTGAAAAGGGCATGTAGAAAATTCCCCTTCCAAGAAATGCTGAAAGCGTCTACTCTCCAAGCTAGAGGGGGGTAGGTCTTGGTGCAGAAGGTCTGCAGTTGTCTGTTCTGGGGGGAGACAAACATGTCTATACGAGGAGTGCTCCACCAGTGGACAATGTCTAGGAAGATGATCCTGTCCACCATTCGTGTTGTGGAGAGGATGTCCTGCTTAGAAGGTCTGCTTGTTTGTTGTCCTGCGAGAGGATGTAGGATGCCTGCAGGGACAAGTTGCGGTGAGAGGCTAGATCCCATATCAGTAAGGTTAGTCTGCACAGGTGGTATGCTTTTGTTCCTCCCTGTTTGTTGAGGTACCACATAACTGTGGTGTTGTCTGTAATTATTTGCAGAACACCTGGTAGTAGCAGGGGACTGAAAACTTTCGGAGCCAGGAGGACTGCTGTCATTTCTCTCACACTGATGTGTTTGGCCTGTGCCATGTTGCTTGAACACTGTAGGATGCCAAAGTGGCTCCCTATCCTGAGTCTGATGCATCTGTATGGATAACCTGGGTTGGGAGAGTGGGCTGGAGGGGAAGGCCCGGGTTAAGCTGGACTTGCTGAATCTACCAGCTGACCTCTGCCTTTAGGCATGGTAGGAGTGAGATTTCTTGCTCCAGGGGATGCTGATGTTGGGACCAAATGTTTTTTAGATACCACTGTGGCTTTTGCATATGCACTCTGGCTAGTGGAAGCATAGGGATGGTGGCTGCCATTAGGCCCCGGGTCCTTAGGAACTGCCTTACAGTTATTATTTGGGTCTGCAGCAGGGCTTTGAAATGGGAGGTCAGGGAGCTGACCTTGTCTTGAGGTAGAAAGGCTTTCATTAAGTCTGTTTTGATTCTGCAACCCAGAAATATCCTGTCTTGCTCTGGGGTCAGGGAAGACTTTCGGAGGTTGGAAGGTGAACCCCAGATTTTGTAGAAGGGACATGGTGAATTGCACATGGGCTGAAAGGGTTTCTTTGCAGTCTGCTAAGATCAGGATATCGTCTAGATAGGGACAAATCTGAATTCTCTGTGTTCTGAAATGGACAATGGAAGGAGCCAGGCATTTTGTGAACACTCTGGGGCAGTGGACAAACCAAAGGGCAAGGCAGTAAACTGGAAATGAGTGGAGAGTCCAGGAAAAACATAAAAAATTTCTGTGGGAGTGTAGGATGGGTATGTGCAAATAGGCTTCTTTTAGATCCAATGTGGCCATGAAAGCCTTGGTTGGTAAGCGAGGAAGGAGGCTTGTGAGTGACAACATTCTGAAGGTGGGCACCTTTAAGAATAGATTTAAGAAGGAAAGGTCTAGGATAGGTCTCCATGGTCCATCCTTTTTGGGGACCAGGAACAGTCAAGAGTAGAAGCCTTTTCCCTCCTGTCCTGAGGGGACAAGTTCTATGGTACCCAAGTTCAGAAGGTCTGTCAGGACTTGTGGTAAGAGATGTCTTTGATTTCTGGAGGGAAAGGGAACTCCTCTTAGGGGTGGCTTTTCTTTCCGGGAGAGGAAGTATCCTTTTTGGATGATGGCCAACACCCATCTGTCTGTGCTGATGGTTTTCCAAAAGGGGAGGTAGTGGGAGAGAAGGGTGGAGAGGGGGAGGGAGGCAAGGCAGTCACGCATCATTGGGACCTCCTCTGTCATGAAAAGGCCGTCTAGGAGGAGGCTGTGGGGCAGCTAGCCTGAAAGTGGTTTGTCTTCTGGTACCTCTTCCATGTCTGGAAGAGGTATTCCAGCAGAGGCTGGGTTTCATCTGACAAATGTGGCCTTGGCAAGATAGTTCCTGTAATATTTGGGGATGGGGGACACCAACAAATGTTTGAGGTCTTGTAATTCCTTGCTCTTTTCTTGCAGGTTTTTGAAAAGATCTGCAGATTGTTTTCCAAACAGAAAATTGGGGTCCAGGGGGGCATCCAAGATATTAGACTTAAAGTCTTCTGGTAAGTGTTGAAGTCTAAGCCAGTAATATCTCCTGAGAACAGAGGCAGATGCTGCAGAGCGAGCAGAAACTTCTGCAGCATCATAGCTGCATCTAACTGTGTGTGTGGCCACTTGGGCAGCCAGAAATAGTTTAGAAGAGATATCAGCTTTTGTAAGGCAGTCAGGAGTAGTGGCCAGCAAGGTAGAGGCTTGAGAAACCAGGTCCAAAGCATATTTGATCATATGTGTCTGATAGTTGATGGTTCTAAAAGCCAAAGTGGAAGAGATACAGACCTTCTTACCAATCCTATCCATAGATTTGCTGCCTTTGTCAGTGGGTAAGAGCGAGACAGAATGATTCTGGATTGTTTATCAGGACAGTTGGTAATCACAGCTGGGTCTGCCAGAGGAGGTTTGACTAGGAATGTTTGGTCATCAGGCACCTTGCAGAAGTGGTCTGGCCATTTAGGGGCAGGTGGCTGAGAATCTGGTGTCTTTGATGCAAAGGTAAAAGCATCCAAGTATGCAGGTATAACAGGTGGGGTGGCAAAAGGGGAGGGGGATTCTACCTGTAAAAGTTCAAAATACCTCTTCTGAGTTTCAGACATTTGAGAGGTATCCCATTTGAAATATTCTTTCATTTTGGTGATAGTTTCACCAAATGTAATATCCTCTGGAGGAGAGTCTCCCTCAATAGATACTTCATCTGGTGAGTAGTACTCCTGAGGGGAAACAATTTGGAAGGTGTAAGAAATGGATTTCTCAGAGGAGAAGTAATAGGTGTCTTGCTCTTCTTCCCTGTCCCAAGAGGCCAGAGGAGGGAGAGAAGAGCCAGAAGCTGGTCTAGGGCTCAGCAGTGGCAGACCAGTGGGGGATGGGGCTGAAGGCCTAAGGGCATTAAGGCCTGCATCAAGGAAGAAGTGAAGGACTGCCAGTCAGGTAGGCCTTCTTTGGTCGAGGTTGTATGTTTGTTTTTTTGTTTCTTTTTGGCTGGTGTAGACAGTTATGGAAGCCAACTCATCTTCTGCAATTCTCACCCGAATCTCAAAAAAATTAGACTGCAAGGTGCATCTAACCACAGCTGATGCTTGCTCAGCAGATTCTATGAAAATGAATGCCGAGGACTCTGAAGCCTCACCCCAACCTTGAACAGCATGTTGCTCTCACTCTCTTGTTTTTCCAGTTCAGCTTTTACCTTTGGTCCAAAGAGCAAGGTTCCATCAAATAAGGACTTTATACAACTGACTTTGGTGTTTTCAGGAAAGTCAAGGTGAGATGGAGTCAGGCATAGTGATGAACCACAACTCCTGTGCTTGCCACTCCCATTGAGCCATCAACAGCATTATGGGCAAGGTTCACAATCCACTTAAGATCTAGTCAGCTAAGGTTGACACCTGGGACTGTAATCTGATTTTTCAAGTCAGATCCAGGCAACTCTTTCAGTGACGGAGTTGTCTCATCTGTTAACACACTCTGGAACTGCAGCTTACATACCATGTAGTTTAATGATCTAGAGATAAAAAAGAAGAATGACAGGCATGTAGACCAAGCCCATCCAATGTATAAGACTCTTTGTTACGAGTTTGGACAGTTTTGGCCTATAGATCAGGGGGCCTTTTTCATATCAGATTAAACAACAATAAAGTCCACCAACAAAGGGTGTGATGAACAGTGGTAGCCCTTAGGCAGCTACAGTAATAATTTTATAGAGAATTGGGAAATAAGGTAAAAGGAACTGATAGACCGCCGAAAAAAGAGGAAGTAGATACATTTTGGAGAAGTATCTATGAAGATCCTGTGGAACATAACAAAGATGCTAAATAGATAAAAAAAGTAAAAGAAAGAATAAGAGGTTTAAAGGTACAGGATATGAAATGGGATGAAATAATAGCCAGAGAGATTGAAACAAAGTTGAGAAAAGCCTCTAAATGAAAAACCCCAGGCCCAGATGCAGTACCTAACTTTTGGCTTAAAGTATTAACTTCTTTACATGAAGAACTAGCCATGAGTAAGAACTATTTATATGCACACCCCAGACAGACACCGCACTGGTTAACAACAAGAAAAAAAAAAAAAAAAAGAGTGAACCTGCAAGCTACCCTAAAAATTATAAGTCCATA
This sequence comes from Protopterus annectens, assembly GCF_019279795.1. Classification (NCBI taxonomy): domain Eukaryota; kingdom Metazoa; phylum Chordata; order Ceratodontiformes; family Protopteridae; genus Protopterus; species Protopterus annectens. The sequence goes on from NC_056725.1 coordinate 1,425,057,187, forward strand.
ACTTGTCTTCCAACGACGTATAAACTATACACGGGGATTGACACCGACAGAGTTTATCGTCATTTAGAAGAAAACTCAATTATGGCAATAGAACAAAAGGGCAATAAAAGAAAGTCATACGGAACAAAGGATCATTTGTTGTTAAATAAAGTTATAGTGGAGAACTGTAAGAAAGGGAAGAATTTAAGTATGGCATGGATTGACTATAAAAAAGCATTTGATAGTATCCCACATTCATGGATAAAAGAGTGCTTAAAAATGTATAAGGTACATCCTACACTGATTGATTACATTACAGTAACCATGGAACAGTGGCAGACCACTGTGCAATTAAGCCATGATACAGGACAGATTATTATCCCAGGGATAAAAATCCAAAGGAGGATATTCCTGGGTGACTCCCTGTCACCGTTGCTATTTTGCCTTGCCATTAATCCATTAAGCTGTTTACTTAATATCTTAGGTCATGGCTATAATTTGGCTTCTAAAAAACAAGTCTAATGATTTCTCATCTTCTCTTTGTCGATGATTTAAAATTCTATAGCTCATCAGAAGAGGGATTGAAAGCACAGCTACAGGTTGTCATACCTTTTTCAGATGATATTGGAATGTCATTTGGCCTTGATAAATGTGCAAAGGCAACCTTTAAAAAAAGGAAAATTGCAGCACCAGGAAAACATCAGTTTGGGACAAGAATGTGATATAAAATAACTTGAGCAAGAGGGGGTGTATAAATACTTGGGAATTGATGAAGGATCAGCAATAAAACATGAACAAATGCAAATAAAGCTTAGTAAGGAGTACTTTAGAAGACTTAAATTAATCCTGAAAACAGCACTGAACCCAGGAACAAGATCCAAGCTATAAATCAAGTTGCTCTTCCTGTCCTAACTTACAGTTTTGGAGTGACTGACTGGCCCCAAAAAGTGTTGGACAGATTGGATATTAAAACAAGAAGGATGCTTCATGCTCACCAAATGATTTACAAAAATCATGTATAAATTGGCCCTAGGTGCGAGTATGTGCATATGTGTGCCTTCTGTGGAAGGTTGAGCACCGGGCTGGCAACTCAACACCGTAAAAACTCCACTGCCAATCATGAGCGGACAGATGATCCACTGTGGCGACCCCTAACCGGGAAAAGCCGAAAGAAGTGTATACCAAGATTATATATTCCCCGTTCTAAAGGAGGGATGGGCCTCCTTAAAATTGATTACATGTATAGATCTGCAATCGTGGGACTCCACACATATCTACTGACCTCACAAGATCCAAATGTGGTGTAAGTTTTGAAGCACGAGGAGAATAAATCTAAGATGACTTCTCTACATAATCTAGCAGAAGCATATCAGTGTCAAGCAGGAATGGAAATCAAACCAGAAGTGGATAAAAATCAGGCAGCAACTGAATGTGCTAAAAAACAAAAGAAAGAATATAAGGTGAAGGATCAGATGAGAAGGCAAGAAATATGGAAAAAACATAAATATAGTTGCAAGTATAGAAAACTTCTGGGAGAGCCTCATATTGATCAAGAACGAACACAGGAATGGTTAAGGTGAGGTGAATTTACATCAAGATATGAAAGGTTAATATTGGCAGCCCAAGATAGTGGGCTATGTACACTCTGGTTTACTAAATCCATTGAACATGTGGGAGAAACAGACAAATGCAGGTTTTGTGGAACCAAATTGGAAACAGTCACACACCCTACTGCTGGTTGCGACTCTCTAATGGCAGAGGGACTGTATACTGAAAGGCATAATAATGTGGTGAGATTGTTACACTGGAGACTGTGCAAACATTATGATACTGAAGTGGCTGAAAAACACTGGAAACATGAGCCACAGCGAATCATAGAAAATTATGAAGTTTACATCACATGGGATCACCCAATACCAACAGTCCAAAAGACAGATGCTAGAAAACCAGATATAGTGGTCCAAGAAAAGAAGACAAAAGTAGCATTTATCATTGAAATCGCCACACCTAGTGACTACAGTGTCTTGCATACAGAGAGGCACAAGGTCGTAAAATACCTTGATCTGCAGGCAGAAACGAGAGCCATGTGGAAGAAAGATACCCAGACAGTTCCAATAGTAGTAGGGGCAACTGGTCTTATAAAAAAGAATTTACAATCATATTTAGATATGCTACCAGCTCATGTAACACTATACGAATTGCAGAAGGAGTCATTATGGGCACATTGTGGGTGTGGTGAAGAGCACTTTTGGCTAACATCAAAGAGTGAAACAATACTAATTTCATGAACTTTAATCGTACTTTGACTTAGGAATGGGGTCCATTCCCTTACCATCATGGTATTAGAAACCCCAAAAGACTTGGAGAAATTAAAAAGAGAGAACCTCAGCTTACATACCATGTAGTTTAATGTCCTAGAGATAAAAAGAAGAATGAAAGGCACGCTGATCAAGACCATCCAATGTATAAGACTCTCTGTTAGGAGCATGGACAGTTTTGGCTTATAGGTCACAGGGCCTTTTTCAGAACAGATGAAACAACAATAAAGTCCACCAACAAAGGGTGGGATGAACAGTGGTAGCCCTTAGGCGGCTACAAGATTCTATCTGCAACCAAGTAAACCATCTCTTTAGCTTGAGGAACCACTCAAGAAGACATGGAGGACCTGAAGTCCTCTGCAAGGATGAGCTCAGAATTAAAGGGCTGTCCTGTGGCCATTTGGTCCATGCCAAGAAGAACTCCAAAATATCTCATAAGTTGGGGTCATTGTGCTGAAAGGGTGGAGGGGGTCAGCCTCCTGGCCTTTATCCATGCGTAAGTGGGAGATTCCTCAGGTGAATCTAAGTGCTTCCATTTATAATGGATGTATCCCCAAGTTTCAGAGAATGGGCATCTGAGGAAGCCTTGTGTAAGGGAGCCACAATCACATCCTGCAAAGATCTTTCCTGACAACTTTGTTGTGGCCAGAAGGGGTTGGACAACTCAAAAAACAGAATGGGAGGGTCCTTGGGCTAACAAGCAGCATTATTACTTGAAGAGGCTCATGCAGGAAAGCCTACAACACAAATGCCAGAACCAGCAATGACCCCAAACCTCTGGTCAAAGCACCTGAACCAAGGGGATCAATATCAAACACAGACATGCCCAAAGCTGGGGCAAAAAAAGTCCAGCCTCATCCCAGGACCAATGCATCAACCTGACCCTCTAGGTAATACCACCCCTCTACAGTCCAATCAAGGTCAGTATCCTCAATAAAGAAAGACAAAATACCAAATCTGTAGATTGAACGGTCATCCTAACAGAAACTGGATCAAGGATGAGCCCAGTAGCTTGGACCCTAACATTAACAGCAACACTAGTGCCAAAGGTGCTGAGGTCAGTAACAATGATATCTATAGCAGGGGTGATAGCAGCATCATCGACAGCATCAACCTGGCAGTTGGCTTCACAAAAATTGGGGCTTATAATACCTACAGTGAGGGAGGTCCAGACCCAAATCCAAACATGTAGGTAGGGAAGGTGTTCTAGAACCCAAATGTTAATGGGAAAAGAACTTGAAGCCACATTTGCTGAACAGTGAAAAAGGCATGCCACACACTTTTTTTTTAGTCCAGCTGGGCAGAAGGAGTCCTGTGGGACCTGAAGAATCCAGTGAAGAGGGCTGGAGATATGCAACTTGAAAAGAATAGAAAATGCACTTTCAGCTCCAGGAGGAATTATTTTCGAGAGCAACACTTCTGTATATTTTGTCTTGAGAGTTGTAGACTGAACAAAAAAAAAAATGTCCAGAGCAGAAATTTATTTAGGTGCCTTAGCAGATCTCTGATTTTTAGCTGTGGGCACTGAATCTTTTGTCACCATCAAGCTTCCTCTTGCTTGTCTCCTTGAAAATGGAAGAGAACACCTGAATAGAGAGCTCTGTAGCAGGGGTAGCCCAGAGATTCTCTAGTTTTAAATGCTACTTGTGTCCCTTTGTATAAGGACGGTTTAAAAGCAGCACAGATGGTTCAAACCTCTGAAAACTGCACTGCTCCTAAACATTTTACATACTTCGAGCATCTATCCTTTGGTGCAAACTTAGTGCTGCACTTTAATTTTGTAAAAGACAGCAATTCTTTCTCTTCAATACAAACACTCTAGCACAGCTGCAACACAAAAAAGCAGAAACTTGAAATGTAGAAGGGCCTTTAACTGCAAGTACAACAGTCACTCGCCCTGCCATTTCCATGGCAAAGTGAAAACAAAATCCCCATTTACAATCAAGGTGACGTGAGTATAACTATTAGCTCAGCTGCCTGTTGTAACTAGCCAAATAGAACAGGAATGATGAGATATTGCCTTGTTCACCTGTTGGGTGGGGGGCTTGTTTATGAGCCCTACAGGTGATACCATAACAGAAATGGAAGCTGTTGCTGCTGCAGGTGAGTAGGCACAGAGGGACACATAATCACATCAATAAGGCATTACCCTTGCAGCAGCACTGCACACCCAACTGATATATGTCCTGCACACCAGTAAGTTTTGAGCTTTTCCTTTAAGGAACCATCAGACAGCTCTGCCACAACATGCTGCAGTGCATCCAATAAACTGTGCAAGAAATACAACATGTGTAAATAGTTAAGGGTCCTCAGCATAATGAAAAGATACAAACAGACTTACAGAATCTATCCACAGTCCCATATAACTTACTTGGTGGATGAACAATTAAGCACTGAAAAGTTGAATCCAGTACTGGACTGCTTAAACTGAACACTCTCCTCTGGAGATGGGAGATCAGGTTAAACTTCTGAGAGACAATGGCCATTCTATCCAGGTTCTCCCAAGCAATTCTTGCGCCACTCTGTGGGGAATGGTAGGCTTCTTGTCATCTGCACAGGAAAAGGATATAGGTTCTGTGGGCCGCCTCCTTCTCTTCTGTATTAACTATTTGAATTCTACAAACTGTGGATCATCCAAGGAAGGAGCTTACATCTTCTTCCTCCTGTAGATCCTTGGTGGTTCCATATGATGCATTTTATATTCATATCTCCCAGGTTTTGAGGAAGAGAGGAGAGAAGAGTCAAAAGACAACAGCACCTTTTTTTTAAGAATCTGTACTGAAAGGAAAATCCTCACGGGTGATATAGTAGGCTGGTGGAAGGATAAAATTTAGAGAACACATGGGCTGTGTGGAAGGTGAAAGCACTGTGGTGGTGGTAACTGGCGGTATAAAAGAATCCCCATCCCCATCAGGGCTGTAGACTCCTGAAGTTGGAAAAGTACACAATAGCAAGACTGATGTCTGAACGCATGACATCTGAAAGGCAGGCACTACTGCTGCTGAAGTCTGAAAGGCTGATGCCAGTGGTTCCTGTCAAATGATCGAAGGACATATTGTGGAAATCCATATAGTCCAGACCATATGATCACCAATTCAGTCCATCGAACCATTCTGACTGAGATTGCGTTACAGTAGGGATTAGGAAATTTGCCTTTTTCCCCACTGTAGTGTGATCTCTGAGTTGGTATATATAATTAGTAGGGGGTATGGAGGGGTGGCAAGGGGGCTCGTCCCCCCTGCAAAAGCATTTTTTTTTTTGTTTGCATTTGAATTACTTTATCAACGGACTGAATTTTTAAACATATGGTTTCGCTCACATGAGTCTCAACAATCTCTCTGTTCAATCATTTGCTATAGATCTATGCCAGTAGCCCCAGCACCCAATAAGGATACAGCAGTAATGGAGGTGGAGAGGCTAATGTCAGGTCAAGCAATGGCTGTATAAATAACACCAGAAAGGCCAATGCCCGCAGGGCTGGCATCAGGAAGGCCAACGTCTCATACACTCATACAAGTTGTACAAACTCCTGTCCGCTAATGCATGTTAAAATATGCATGGACTAAAGTAGATTCCTGAAAAGCCAGCATCTACACAAGTACTGAGGAAGCAACCATCTGGTTTATGTATACCAGACAGAATGAGACAAAAGCCGGAAAAAAAAAGTCTGAATTTCAATGCATTTTAAAGGCAGTTGCGACAGATCATAGTTAATGGGAAGAACCCCAGAAAATGCCTGAAAAGAGAGAAGTACATACTGGGAGGCTGAAATGAGGGCACAGGAGGAACTCTAGTCCTGAGGGAGTCCCCAGCTGAGGACTTCACTACAACAATGGAAGGACCTTAAGACTCTGTTAGGTGCTCCACCATCTCATTAAAAATTTGGATAACGTGGGCCTAAGGAAGCCAAGGCTTTTGGAAACCAAAAAGGATTGAATAATAGGGAAACGAAGGCCTTAGGATGTCTACATGAACTACCAAATTTATCATTCAAAAGAAACTTCTTTAATATTATATGTCTCTTCTCAGAATAATGTGAATGACAGTGGGGTGCTGCTTAGGTTTTTAACTAAAAAGCACCAAAAGCAAAAGGAAGAAGAGAAGTCACTTTTTGGTCTGATGCAAGGAGAGTTTCTTGAGACAGCAGTAATTTTTCTACTACCTTCTTTCAGCAGCCCAACTCATTAACCCTGAGTACCTTCTCATAGCGCCTCTGTGCTTAACACCAAGCACGCCATGAAAAGATACTAATTGCAAGCTGTTACCCCCAAGTGTCTTCCACGAGCATGACAAAACTGTACTGCAGATTTGTAGCTGAGTTTAATGTAAAACATGCTGAAATCGTAACTGAACTTGTAATTTATCTTATGTAGTTACGATTCAGCATGTTTTTACATTAAGGTCACATTAAACATTTACTAGAAAATCTGCTTCCCACCCATCAGAAATGTAACTGAACCAGAAGATACTTCACATTTCACTTTGCCGTGCCCTTTTCTATATCTCAGTAGTGGTAGTGCAAGCCATTTCTTCACACTGGTCATCCTCGCATTGTTTTAATGTTGATTTAACCAGCTAAGTTTGCTACTCATAAAGCCCTATCCTTCCTGCAATGTTTTTGCCCTGGGAGCACCCACTCTGATTTTAATATGTAGCCCAACCCTTATTCCAGCCCTTCTGCATAAATAAATAGCCCATCTATTGGTTTAAGAACCATTTTTATGATTTCATTTCCTAAACGTATTTATTTTTGTGCTGGACATAAGTGTGGATTACCGTCTTTCAAATAGTGTTTCTTTTTTACCATGCCTAACTATAAGTCTTGCCATACAGCCCAACTGTCCCTATTTTTGCAGAACAAACCCAGTCTAGCCTCATGTTTTTGTCATGTACTTCGTAAAGTTTTTAATTTTCTGATAATGAATGCATTTGCCTTGTTAAATAGTTTATTCTATTAAAGCATTCACTGGGATTCTATTGTCTTGCTCAGGTTTAGCAACTGAAGTTATTAGAGAGAATGTGTTCTCATTTTTAACCACCCTTTATACATGTAATCCCAGATTCCACTGTACCCTGCCAAGGTTTTTATTTTGGGCCCCGACTCCAGTGGTTGCAGGAAACATGTTTGTCTAGCTCCACTTCTTGGGGCATATGGAATGAGTAAAGCCTTTTGTGAAATACTGTTGTTTTATAGTGTCAGTATCCACTATCCCCCACTGTGATCACATCTGACACCCTTCACAACATACCCACACTGTAAGCACCCTTTGTGCCTTTAGTTTTGATTTCTTTTCGGAAGAGAATAGGGCCTTCCTCTTATTTTCTGCCTTGAGCGGAGCACACAGATGTATTATTTATACGTAAAAGTTTATAATGGGGAAAGACAAAATGCAGTTACGTTACTTTATGGAGGCTGACCAGGTAGTGAAGCATGTCTTGCACAGCAGCCACATAGGGCAGTGCAAAATGAAAAGTTCTGTATTGTTCAATGTATAGGAATTAAATACAATACTTTTTGCCATGCTTACTGTTGTCCGGACTGTGTGTAGGGCTGAAGTACTCGTAGCTCACAGTCACCACTGTCACTTTCTGTGTTGCTGCAATAATTTAGTGGAATCTCGTGCTGGGTTAGATTCCGGCATACAGTTTGATAGCTGTAAGGAATGCCTCTGATGACCAAATGGATAACATCGTCTAGTGCAGAAGCATAGCAGGGTGGGGTAGTGATTTGCCATTTGTGGTCTAGGTACAGTAAGTATATTTCTGGGATATTTTGCTTGGCAAAATATTGTAGTTCAAATTGATTTTGTTGCCTTATGCCAACCCCCTGTCGCCACCAGTAGCTTTCTAATCCTGTTCAGCAAGAGCACATGATCTTCAAGATAGGAAGCACAATAGAAATAAACATACTTTTATTCTATGTTGACTCCTTGGTTGGGCACCTTATGTGGTATGAAAAGGTGTTATGCTGCCCAGTCCCGAAGTGTTTTTGTCCCACTGTGTGACAGGGAAATTACTTTGCCTGTTTGCAGTGTATACAGTCCGAAGCATAATTCACATGGGAAAACAAAGCATGGGGTATAAACAATTAAACTGCTTAGTTTGACTAGTGCATGTGCTAACCTTACCAAGATGTTTTGAAGCTGTTAGGTTTAAGAAACTGCAGTACCATTTTGATAACACAACATGCATAGCACCTAGCAGTTTACTTTGAGATGCTAGGCAGTTTTTGTATTGGAATGTTCTTTACAACTGTTTCAGACCAGTACACCTTTTGGACTGTTGCCTAAAGACTTGGTGATTAGAATGCTACATTCCAATATTCATACCCCTGCTCCTCTGAACCTTTAGTATTATTGGATCTAATGCCCAGGATACTTGTTATGTGATGCAAGTTCATTATGTTTTTTTTGGGGGGGGGGGGGGTGTATGATTTCATAAAGATCAGTCATAAGCCTCCAAATGATTAAAGAATAAAGAAGTTATGTACTCACCATAACGTTCCATGTTTGTAGTCCATCACGCCCTTCACTCTTGTATATGGGTTCGGAGCCGGCTTCGGCTGATTACAAAGCTCAAAGTCTCTTAGTTGGCTCGTGGCAAGGTAGGTATCCCAAAGTGCACTAGTAAGAATCCTCAGATCTTGTTTGCTGCTGACTATAAGAGTGATAGAAAAAGGTTATCCAGGAGGAACAACAACAATGAAAGGTCTCCACCCTACCAAAGGCAATACTATCCTGTCTCCAGATCCTCCCAGGATGGGGGTAGGTGGGTGGATTCGTAAGAATGAAGGGCGAGATGGACTACAAACATGGAACGTTATGGCGAGTACACAACTTCTTTATGTTCTGTAGTCCTATCTCGCCTTCATTCTTACATATGAGACAGCGTCCCTAGCACCTTTTTCTCGGGTGGCTCACGGGAATATACTCCTAAGAACCATGGAACCAAAGGAGGCTCTACTCCTGGAGGTCAAATCCAATTTGTAATGAGTAATAAAGGTATGAGGGGTAGCCCAAGTTGCTGCTGCACAAATACTGTCAATCAGAACTCTGGCTTGAAAAGCAGCAGATGTGGATAGAGATCTTGTGGAATGAACCGTAACTTTAAATGGATGGTTCTTTCCATTGGAGTAGATAAAGGAAATACAGTTGGAAATCCAATTAGATAGAGTCACTTTAGAGACTGGCAGACCTATTCTAGTTTCAGAAAAGGACACGAACAATTGGTCTGATTTTCTAAGTTCCTTAGTTCTATGTAGGTAGCACCGTAACTGTCTGTGAACATCAAGTTGATGAAATTTATATTCTGCAATGTTTGAATGATTAGGAAAAAATACAGGCAGTTCAATAGTTTGGTTCAAATTAGCCTGAGAGCAAACTTTAGGGATGAAGGAAGGGTTTGTATGAAGGGAAACTCTGTCTTTATGAAAAATCAAATAAGGAGGTTTGATTAACAGTGCTTGCAACTCTGATGCCTGTCTAGCAGATGTGATAGCTACTAGAAAAATGGTCTTCCAAGACAGAAACTTCAATTCACACGAATGTGCGGGTTCAAAAGGTGGGGATGCAAGTTTGGACAGAACAAAATTTAGATCCCAAGGAGATACAAGTTCCTGAAAGGGAGTTCTCAGCAAGGTAGTGCCTTTAAGGAAGGTTTTACATAATCTGTAAGCCATCAGATTAGGCTCATGTTGTCCCAAATGAAAATCTGATATCGCTGCCAGTTGAACTCTAATTGTGGCAACAGTTGATCCCTGATGGAAAAGTTTGGTTAGAAATTCTAACACCAAGGGGATGGATGCTGTATAAGGATCTACATTTCTCTCTTTTGCCCAGATAGAAAATCTTCTCCGTTTGCTAGCTATAACTTCCTAGTGGAAGGTTTGTGGGAAGACGTAAGGATATGGGTCACTGCAGGTGAAAAATCATGAAGCCTGACTAGGGATGGAAGTGGAGCAGCCATGCTGTCAAGTTGAGGGTGTGAAGGCAGGGGTGAAGGGAGCCTGACGTGTGTCAAGAGGTCTGGAACTGGGTCCAGAGTCCATTGATCATCTAGAGATGATGCCTGAGAAAGGGGAACCAAATCTGATGAGGCCAGTAAGGAGTGATCAGAATCATTTTGCTTCCCAAGAACTTTGCTTTCTGGATCACTTTCAATGTGAGTGGAAATGGGGGAAATGCATAAAAAAGTCCCGGAGGCCAATTGTGAACAACTGCGTCTCTTGGTGACTCCCTCAGAGGGGGGATAAGGGAGAAGTAGCTGCTGCATTTGGCAATGATCGGGCTAGCAAAAAGATTGCAGCAAGGCTGTCCCCATTTGCAGAAAATCTGTTCAGCTACTTTCCGATTCAGAGACCACTCATGAAGCATCAAGATTGCCCTGCTGAGCTTTACGGATATCACCTTAGTTGTCCGTGGGATATGCGTTGCTACTAGAAAGTGCTGGGAAGATATTGCCCACTGCCAAACATGAAGTGGCTCTCGACAAACAGGGTAAGATCTGGTTCCTCCTTGCTTGTTTAGATACCATAACACTGACATATTGTCCGACTGGATTGCTATCGTCCCTAAAGGAAGAAAGTCCTAGAAGCACTGCTCACATCTCTTGGACATTGATACACAAGTGAGCCTCACGATCTTGCCATGTGCCTTGGACAGTCCTGCCTAGATAATGCCCTCCCCCACCCTATCTGGGAGGCATCCGTGGTCACAATAGCAACAGGTTGGCGAGGGAGGAAGGCTGTTCCTGTCATCAGCTGATCGGGCTGAATCCACCAACGAAGGTCCTTTTTGCAAGACTCCGTTATGACAATATGATGAGATAGAGGCAGTTGTTGAAGAGACCATTGGGAAAAAAGTAGCCATTGAAGAATTCACATATGCAATCTGACTAGTGTATCTAGATTTATGGTAGAAGCCATGGTCCCTAAGACATTCAGCACTGTCTTGGCCCTGACTTTTTGTAGAGGAAGTAAGCTGTATATCTGTTGTCTGAGATTTTGAATTCTGTCTGCAGGGAGACGAGCCATCATGACGACTGTGTCTATTTCTGCACCTATAAAAGTCACAAATTCAGAGGGCGACAAAGCAGACTTTTCCCAATTTATTGCAATTCCTAGATGGGTACAGAGCTGGATGGTTGAATCCCTGGCTTGTAGGAGTAGGTGCCTGGTGGTGGTGGACAAGAGCCAGTCGTCCAGGTGCGGAAACGCTTGGAATCCACAACGTCTCAAGTGAGCTGTCACTACCGCCATGCATTTGGTGAATACCCTGGGGCTGTGGTGAGACCATAGGCAGAGCACGAAATTGGTAATGACTGGCTCCCAGCCGGAAGTGTAGATGACTCCTCGATGCTCTGTCCATTTTTATGTGGTAGAGCTGGATGGTTGAATCCCTGGCTTGTAGGAGTAGGTGCCTGGTGGTGGCCGTCAAGAGCCAGTCGCCCAGGTATGGAAACACTTGGAATCCTCAACATCTCAAGTGAGCTGTCACTACCGCCATGCATTTGGTGAATACCCTGGGGGCTGTGGTGAGACCAAAGGCAGAGCACGAAATTGGTAATGACTGGCTCCCAGCCGGAAGTGTAGATGACTCCTCGATGCTCTGTCCATTTATATGTGGTAGTACGCATCTTGGAGGTCTATGGAGCACATCCAATTGTCTTTCCCTAATAGATGGAGTATAGACTGCAGGGTTACCATTTGGAACTTGGACTTCTTTATGGATTCATTTAGTTTGCTGAGGTCCAAAATGGGCCTCGAGTCCCCTGTTCATTTTGGCACTAAAAGAAATCTGGAGTAAGTTCCGAATCCTATCTGGTCTGAGGGGACGGTTTGGATGACACTCTTTGAAAGCAACTTTTGAACTTCTATAATTGCTTGATCCCTGTGATTGGGTGGAACATCTGGGATCTTCTTGGGGGTGTGGGAGAAAGAAGGGTATGGAGTATCCTCTGGTGATTATTCTTTGTACCCACTTGTCTTGGGCAATGTTGAGCCAGGCTTCCGAATACAAAGATAAGTGACCCCTGACTGGCTCCAGATAAGCGCAGCCGGGCCCCACATCAGGAGTGCTGATAGGGACGGTCACAAGAATCGTGGCCACCCCGGTTTTGCAGACCCCACCTGCCTCTAGGGTGACGTCTACCATTAGCTCCTCCTCCCCTGTCTCTGAAGGAGGAATCACCCTCTGCATCCGGGAAAAATCTCTAGGACTTCTTGAACCACATTTTCCCACCTCTCTGACCCTTGGGATATGGTCTAGAAGGGATGGTAAAACGTACTCCCGCGGCAGAGAGAGTTTTCCCTTCCTGTTTGCACCTGGTGAGTGTATCTTTTACCTTTGGTCCAAACAAAGAGGAAGCGTCGAAGGGGATGTTGGTAAAAGTAGATTTGAAGGGCTCCACAAAATTACATAAGCACATCCAGGAGCATCTCCTAAGGGAAACTCCTGAACCTACTGCCCTACTCACTCCATCTGCTGCGTAGGAGATCAGCCTCATGGAGGAGTTAACAATGGAGTTTGGACAGCTGAGCAGTAACTTTCTCAGGGACTCCTTCAGTTGATGTACCTTGGAGAGTATCTCCTAGCTCCTTTACGAGATCTCTCTGAAGCTAGTAAAATGTGTGAGGTGGCTCAGCGATCTGAGAGTAAAAGCCACTGCAGAGAAGATATGCTTCCCATATCTATCCATCGTTCGAGACTCCTTGTTCGGTGGATGGACACATGTAGAAGTCTCCACTAGTTCCTTCTTAGTGGCTGTCGCCACACCATGGCATCTACAGGCACACCTTTGGTCAAGAACTCTTTCTCTTTAGGGGCCGAGAGAAATTTGTTGGGTCTTCTGGTGACTGTTTCCACAGCATCAAGTGTTTCCCACACCTTTCGACTAACTAGGTCCAGGAGTTCATCAAAAGGTGGAGACACCTAAGAGGCTGAAGGTTGAGACCCAAAAGCCTTCAGGTACACTGACTCCTCAGCAGAAGGGGTGACACTGGGTCAGCTGCCTCTCTGCTTCAAGATCTCTAAGATATCTACAAAGGAGATATCATCAGAGGACGATTTGGGGGACCCTTCTGACTCCTCGAGGTCAGTGTCTGAGGTGATGGACTCATCCGGGGAGTCTACATGCTTCCTCTTGCATGTCCTCTTCCGAGGGGGCTCCCCAGAAGGCTATTCTGGGGAGGTCTCAGAAGACTGGGGGCCACCCAATGGGGGCTCCTGAGGCTGTGGGACTCTACTGTCAAGAGAGAGAGAGAGAGATGGTGCTGAGACAGAGGTCGGTGCTTGAGGAGGAAGAGTATCAGTACCCTTGTGTGGAACGATGACCGGGACAGCACGCTCCACATCATCTCGAACGCAGATCTCTCCAGCTCCAAAGACAGCCCCGATTTCAAGTAAACGGAGGTAGCCCTCAGCTCCAAAGTGATTGGCTCCGAGATGGACGTAGGGTCTGAGCTCAACCTAGCCAACGCACCGAGAGGTAGACTCGGCACAAAAGAGGTTTGGGTCCAAGCGTCCCTGTCAGGGCTAACTGGTGAGCTTCGGCTCCTAGACACCAAGGACGGTGCCGAAGATGTGGGAGCCGAACTCGGTTGCGAGACAGCCACAAGGGGAGCTGGAACCGAGGGTTCCACAACAAGCAGCACCAAAATCTCCAGCTCCAAAGGACCAACACGGCTTGGAAGAGGAACCACAACAGGGAGAATGGTCTTAGATGACTCCAGAAATGACTGAATTGGAGCCAGCAACAATATGGGTAAAGCAGAGGACTTCAAAAGTCTAAGCACTACTCTCTCTACATCCTCTTCTGAAAGGCTCTTAAAGGATCTGGATGACAGGGTAGGCGACCTAGATCTCTGTAAAATGGGAGATCGTAAAGTTGGGGAGACCGGCAATAGCTCTCTGGACTAGCTCAGATGCAATATCTCAGTAGTCTGCTCTGAAAGACTTGAGGCCGACACTGCAGTGTCAACATAGATAACCTCAACTGGCTCAGAGGATAGTGGAGCCAAAGAGGTAGAAGGCTTATCCAATTTTAAAGTTTTCTGAGGAGGTTCAGACAAAATAGTCGGCGCAGGAGAATGTCTCTTGGTCGACTTGACCTTCTCTTTCTTTGATGAGTGAGACTTGGAGGATGAAGAAGAGCTGGCTAAGTCCTCCTCGAAGGAAAGCTTAAGGAGACCTTTCAATATTAATTTGTTCTTTCTTTCTTGGAGAACTCTGGAGCTGAAGGAGTGACAGAAAGAACAAGTTTCCTGTAGGTGAATGGCTCCGAGGCAGTAAACACAATTACTGTGCCCATCAGTAATCGACATTTTTTGGGGGCACTTAAGGCACTTTTTAAAACCCGAAGGTTTATGATCTTTGGATTTCTTCGATATGTCTACAAAAGGAAGTTCTATGAAACAGAAGAGAAGACAAGGTCCTCTAACTTAAATGGGCCTCGCCCTTTAAGAAGGTTACACACAAAAATACAACTGAGGACTAGGTCCTCTAACTTAAACAGGCCTAGCCCTGTTGAGGAAAAATACCAGAACGTTAAACAGAGGACTAGGTCCTCTAACTTAAATGGACCTAGCTGCGGAAACAGGAAAGAAGCCAAGTCAGAAAAAAACACAAATAGTAAATCTTAAACAGCAGGCAAAAACTAGTCAATAATAGTAAACGACACTGCACACAATATACTATACTACTGAAAACTAGAAAAAAACAAGGTCCTAACCCAAACGCGGACCTACACTAATAGGAACTATATCAAAAAACTAGCACACAGAAGAATACCACACAGAGAACAAAAAACGGGCCTAGAACGGCCAACAAGTTCTCAACACTAACTACGTAATTTCAGCACAACACACTATTTACTACCTATGAAAAACTATTACTAAGACTAAGTAAACTAAGCTATCTTATGTGAAGAAATATCAATAAAACTACAATAATAATGAAAAATATGCAACTTGGCTACGGCCAAGCAAGAAGCACTTGTGAACTCGTAGACGCAGCAAACAAGATCTGGGTATTCTTACTAGTGCACTAATACCTACCTTGCCACGAGCCAACTAAGAGACTTTGAGCTTTGTAATCGGCCGAGTCGGAGCAGAGGATTGGCTCCAGACCCATATGTAAGAATGAAGGTGAGCTAGGACTACAGAACATCAAAAGTTTGCACAAGTAGCTGCAGAGTCCTTGTATCCATTTCCCAAGGTGCAACAAAATTTTAATTCATAGAAGTAATTATATTAAAACAGTGGGTCTTCTCTTGTAATAAGGTATCGTTTTATCAGATATTTCTTGCAATATATGTACATATCTATAAAATGGTAGTAATGCCCTTGTAGCCTGCCAGCATCCCAAAACATTCGTCCCATAGTGGTTCTTTAGTATAATTTGATAGTCTATTACAAGCATTAGGTACTCTGAGAATCAGTTCGTACATTTTTCATTTCAGAGGTGATCTGTCAAATCTGTTGGGCATGGTCTGTATTTATGTCATGCTGCTAAGGCCTGTAACTCATTGTGAGATAGTACGGAGAGGCAGAAAAACTATGGAAAGGTAAAGCTTTTTGTGAGAAGGAAAGAATATGTAGGATGAAGTATGAAAAGGTGACAAATAAAAGGAAAATAACGTTAGGTAAAATGTACCTGTAAACTATGAGACATTTCACAATTGGATGTGGAAGTATAAATGGATGACAAGGGTAGGTTTTATTTTTCCCCAATAATCTTGAAAGTATGTGTAGCTGTGAGAGCAACTAGAAGATGAAAATTAGTGTGCTTGAATATAGTACATTGGTTTTAACTTCATAAGTACAGAACCAAGTGTTAAGTGAAACATTCCCCTTTGAAAGGGTCTGCAACATGTTCAGTGTTAAGAATTTTTTTTTTTAACCATGATAAATAATGTAGACTCAATCATAGCATAATTCACATTATTTCATAAAAAAAACTTTTGCAAATATAAAGTAACCCATTTTAACTGTCACATTTGTCTTCTACCTGAAGTTATCTGTACGCTGTTAACATATGTTCTACATTTTACCCATTTGTCCTACATTATGGAATGGTAATGCACATACTGGGAAGTGTTACTGAAGGGTAATTTGGGGAAATATTTCATTCAGGTGCTTTTGCATACATAAACATTTTACTGAAGTGGTCGCTTGGGTGAATGTTTAATTTTGGTAATTGCACATACTAGGAAATGTTACTAAAGGGTCGTTTGGGTAAATGTTTCATTTTGGTGATTATGCATACCTCAACATTACACTGAAGGGGTCAGCTAGGTGAATGTTTCATTTTGGTGCATGTGTATACCTGGACATATTAATGAGGAGTGTGCTTCTGCATACATGGTCAGACTGCTGAAGTGACCGCTGGGCAAAATAATTTATTGTGTCATTTTGATGCTTGTGCATACACAACACAAACTACTGAAGGGGTTACTGGGGAAAATAATTCGTTAGCGTGTCAGCGAAAAGCTTTTGCACAACTGGACAATCCATTTGGCCATTGTATTTAATAAGTTACGTTTTTGCTGGGCTAGTGCACTGAACTCAATGGAACATTTGCAGGCATAGCCCAGGTAAATAGGCTCACATAAGGCATGTTCATAAGACTATTTCACATTTATTGTAGGGCTCACTTGGGTGAATGCTTCATTTTGATGACTGCTTTCAAATGTGTACTTGATTTAACTTGGATTTAACTTAGAACACATGTAATGTGACTGGAAGGACTAATTTATGATGAACAGATGACAGTCTCTTCTTTATTGGCCAAGTCTTTGTGTACTTCTATGAATGAGTTTGATCTCTTTCTGCCTTATCTGTTGTAATGCCTTTACTTGAGGTATTTGACACCGAGTTATATCGTTTTACAGCTAGTGCATTGCTCTGCTGCTAGGTTACTTATTTGTGAATTGTATTATTCAGGTTCATAGGTAAGTACTAGGCTAGCTGCCTTTGTAGCTCATTTTAAGCCTTGTCAATTTCCTTTTTGGTGCCTGAATTAACCTATACCATTAGGGATTAGATTGGCATTACCCATCCTCTGGTTGATATTAGCACTAGGGGTAATATAGAATTAACTGGAATCACATCACAGATAATTTGAGTGGATCTCTGCATGAGGTAAAGTATTTAAGAGCTGCCTCTATCCATTAGTAGTCCAGGAGGCAGTCTGCAGCAAATTTTCCATTACCCATCCATAGATCCAAGTTCTTGAATATGGTGAGGGATGAGCTTTGTTTTACGTGGCTAGTGAGTCCCTTACAGAGAAGTGGTATCCTCTGCGAGACATACCCGTCCCTTCAAACTGTTCTGTTGTTGCAGATGAGGTTTAGAACCCTGGACCAAGTATCTTTGGTGCCATTTCATTTGCTGATGTAAGTAGGTTCATCAATACTGGGTTGGAGGATGCCTTGTATGCCAGACACAGGTCACCTGTTAGCAGTGTGTAGGATCAAAGTACAGTGACAGGGCTTTGAGGCACTCCATGTATGACATATTGTTTAGGCATTCTATCCTTTTAGTAAAGTACCTCTGTGGGCTTTTCAGTTTTTGTATGTGTCAGGACATATACATACCAAAGAGGACATTCCACTCAATAATTGGCCTGATGAGAGCTGAGTAAAGGGGAATAATGACATCTCTAGATGTAGTCACAATCCCTTCGTTTATAAGCTGTGCAATGTAGAAGGATTGCACATTCTTACAAGAGTGGACATGTTGGTAAAATGTTAGGTCACAGTGCACATTAAATTCAGCCCTTCCCAATAAACAGAAATAAATAAATAGCTGTGTTTGGTCCATTTGGTCCATTTGCAAAAATCACTATGTTTCAGACGGACAAATCATTCCATCTTTTTTTCTGCCTTCTCTTTTGCAGTCTTGATATTTAAAAAAAATATTTCCATCTATTACAATTTTCCAAGAAAACTGTTTTGCTATCAGTTTTTATTGCCCATTCATGTAGTTTCTATGCATCTTCATGTGTGGAACAAAACTGGATACATTGCTGTTAAATCTCTTGTGAAACTTTGACAAAACTTTTCAGCTGACATTTATTTTTTCTTGTCTGACACTACTTTTTTCATATACTTAGTGTTTCCATGGGTTTCCTGATTCATACAGGGGGACCTATAGCTTGCAAGGAAGTGGTATGGTATTTGGCTGATGGTCATTTGAAGATGGAGAAGCTCAAGTTCATTGTCCTGCTTGACCAGGCATGACATATAGTTTTTTAATGTAAATTCAGACACCTCCATCTTTACTCCCTGTCTGTATATTACCTGGTGTAAGGTACAGTATACAAAGGAAACATGATTTGACTATTACTTCCTTTATTTCCTGCCATTACTTGGTTCTGCTAGCCATTTCTGTATTATTTTGACCTGCAAAATATCGTGTTATATCTTTCTGGTATTTGACATAGCATATATTCCATTATGTCACTAATTCTAGCTAAATTCCCTAGAATGAATTTCTTACAAATGTCTCTGAACTTACTAGCTGACTGTTACAAGCATGGAGCTACCATATGTTTTGTGCTTTTTTCTTGGCTTTGTCAGTCATTTGCAGAATTTAGGTGGGAGGAAGGGCTCAATATTTAAGTGTTATACTATATTATTGAATTACTCAGGTCTTCTCCTTATTGGATGATACTAAGTCTCTGTTACATAACAGCTTCACAAGGTAATATAATGAATGCCTACTCAACAGGTTATGTGCAGCAATTATCACGTGTCTCAGCATGCATAAAGTACAGTTATGTACACTTACCATAAATGTAGATGTTCGAGTGTATTCACTGTTGCAGTCATTACATTTGGGTAATCTGCTGGCAGGTTGCCCTCAGTCGGCCTGAATTCCAAAGTCATGGGTCCTGCATCGGTTGCTGTCTTGTCTTCCATGACGTCAGGGGTATAAAACATGCAGCCAACACCATTTTTTTTAGTTTTTCTTGCCCCCGATGTCAGGTGCCCCCAAAAAGGTAGCAATATATATATATATATATATATATATATATATATATATATATATATATATGTATATACATGCATCAATATAAACTTTACCTTCATCTACAAGCAAATACACCACATAGGTTGTAGAAGATAGAGAAGGAAAGATAAACTCCAGAATGACAGGGAGATGGCGGGAGGGTAACCTGGACTGCAACAGTGAATACACTCGAACATCTGCATTTATGGTAACAACTGTACTATGTTCTTCATGTTTCATTGCTGCAGTCATTACATTTGGGTAGAATCCCAAAGCTATGGTTGGGAGGCTGGAGCTAAACAGCATTAAGTGCGGCTATAAGGCCCTGCAGCAAGGCAGTGGAAAAGCCTGCCCTGGACTTAAGAGAGGCAAATGATAATGCTTTGTGAAGGTGTGAACAGAACTCCAAGTAGCAGCCTCTAGAATGTCTTTGGTTGGTACTCCTCTGATAAAGGCTGCTGAAGTAGCTGCAGCTCTGGTGGAATGAGACCTTATGCCCTTGGGCACAGGTTTTCCATGGTGTAAGGAGCAGAAACGGATGCAGTGGCTTATCCACTTTGAAATTGTCTGCTTTGAAATAGCCTTTCGTTCTGATCCTGCAGCATATGACACTAGTAATTGCTCAGTTTTTCTTAGAGCTTTAGTCCTGCTCAAGTAGAATCTTAGCTGTGTACGTCCAAGGAATGCAAAATTCTCTCCCCCATGTTCTGTGGATTTGGATAAAAAGTTGGCAGATGAATTGTTTGGTTAAGTGCCACACTGGAAACCACCTTAGGCATAAAAGACGGATTTGTTCTCGGACACACCCAGTCTGGGTAAAATATGATAAAAGGCTCTACAGCCATGAGGGCCTGTAGCTCTGAAACTCTTCTTGCTGAAGTAATTGCTAGTAGCAGAGCTGTTTTCCATGATAAGAACTTTATATCAGCGGTAGCAGCAGGTTCAAATGGAGGCAGGGTGAGCTTTTCCAACACATAATTGAGGTCCCATGCAGGTAATGGTGATCTTCTAGGAGGCCTTAAATTTATGGCTCCTCTGAGATACTGCTTTAGTAAAGGATGAGAAAAGATTGGTGGCTCTGTATTGTAATGAGCCGAAATGGCAGAGGCATGGATTTTGATTGATGAGAAAGATAGGCCGCATCTCAGTTAAGTATTGTAACATCTGAGAAATATTTGATTCTGCTGTATCCGTTCCTTGTGCTCGATTCCAAGCACAGAATCTCTTCCATTTGTCAGCATAAGATTTTCTAGTACTAGGCCTTCTGGCTTCCAAAATGACATCCATCACAGCTTTACTGAGAGGTGTTGTTTGTATAGCTACATGATCAGCCATGCTGCCAGGTTCAATGTCTGTAGTTGATTGTGCAGGATCTGATTGTTTTGCTGGGACAGTGGTTGAGGTATCTGAGGTAAGGTCCAAGCTGGGTATTGAGACAAGTTCCTTAGGACTGGGTACCAGTACTGGCGGGGCCAGTCCGGGGCAATTAGTATCATCTTTGGTTTCTCTTGTCTGACTTTTAGGAGGACCTTGGGGAGAAGAGGCAGAGGAGGAAAGGCGTAAACTGATAGGTTTTTCCAACTGAAGGATATGGCGTCCACTTTCCATGCTTGTGTGTGATAAGTCCTTGTACAGAATCTTTTCAATTGATAATCTTGAGGAGAGGCAACTAGATCTATGTCTGGGCTCCCCCATTTTTCTGTTATCATGTTGAAGACTTGTGGATTTAGTTTCCACTCGTGAGGATCCATAAGGTTTCTGCTTAAATCATCTGCCAGTGTATTTTGTTTTCCTAGCAGGAATTGAGCTTGAAGATGTATTTGGTAGGTCAAAGCTGTGTCCTACAGTGCCATGGCTAATCTGCAAAGGGGGTATGAGTGAGTGCCCCCTTGCTTGTTTATATACCAAATGACTGTGGTGTTGTCCATCTTTATCAGTAGTTGTCCTGGATGAATAAGTCCTTGAAGGCTGTTAGGGCATTTTGAACAGCTAGCATCTCTTTCTGGTTGATATGTAGATGCATTTGATTTGGTGCCCATATACCCTGAATGCATCTTCCTGCCATGTGGGCCCACCAGGCATAATCCGATGCGTCTGTTGTTAAGGTTTGGCTGGCAGGGGGGAGAGTGAAGGCCCGTCCCATGTTTTGGTGACATGCCTTTGCCCACCACAGAAACTCCTGTTGTAGGCAGGGAATGAGAGGAAACATTGCTTCCAGACTGTGATAATGTTGACTCCATAAACTTTTCAGGTACCATTGAAGTTTCCTCATATGCAGTCTTGCATATGGAATCAGTAGGATGCAGATGCCATGAAGCCCAAAGCCTGCAGAATTTGTCGTGCAGATAACTGGGTCTTTGTTGAAATTAGTTTGAAGTAAGTAGTCAGTTGCCTTTGCTTGTCTGGTGTGAGGTAAGCCATCTGGGCAGTTGTATTCAAGCTTGCACCCAGGAATGTTATCTTTTGAGCGGGTACCAGATGTGATTTCTTTTCGTTTATTGTGTACCCTAGGCATGCTAGAAGCCTTTTCACAAACGCCAGGTGTCGAAAAAGAATGTCCTTCTTCTCTGCTTGAATGAGACAGTCGTCTAAGTAAGGATACATTTGTATACTTCTTTGTCTGCAAAATG
Source organism: Protopterus annectens (assembly GCF_019279795.1). Taxonomy (NCBI): domain Eukaryota; kingdom Metazoa; phylum Chordata; order Ceratodontiformes; family Protopteridae; genus Protopterus; species Protopterus annectens. The sequence goes on from NC_056725.1 coordinate 1,425,079,122, forward strand.
CAATTACTGGTGCCAGGCACTTTGTAAAGACCCTGGGCGCAGTAGATAAGCCAAAGGGCAGTGCAGAGAATTGGTAATGCATTAAGCCAGCCATGAATCTGAGGTATCTTCTGCACGATTGTCTTATTGGGACATGCAGGTATGCCTCTTTTAGGTCTAATGTCACCAGCCAAGCATTCTTGCCCAGCATGGGCAGAAACTGCTGCAAAGTCAGCATCTTGAATTTTAGAATGTCCAGGTAGGTGTTCAAAATCAATAAATCCAGTATTGGCCACCAGGCCTTGTCCTTTCTGGGTACCAAGAACAGTCCTGAGTAAAAACCTTGTCCTTTTTCCTGTTCTGGTACAGGCTGAATGGCCACCATATCCATGAGGGAGTTTTTGTGCCTCTACCCATTGATTTTGTGGCAGATCTGGCCAACCATTTGTCATTGGCATAGTGTGGAAATGGAATCTGTATCCCTGTGATACCTATGTTTAGTACCCACTTGTCCTGGGTTATTAACTGCCAATTTTGAGCAAAAAGTGGTAACTTTCCCCCTATGGGTGCTGCCAAAAGATAAGTGCTTGGAGTAGGCAGAGGGAAGTCATTAGGATTGCTTTCTCTAGGTTTGCGCTTTATCTCCTCCAGATTTGGAGGTAGAAGCGCCCCATTGCTTTGACCTGTATGAATCTTGCGCCTGGTATCTGGAACCCTTAGGGTGTCTGGATTTGCCCCTTTGAGCTCTGTCTGACACAGGAAAGGACCAATTTTTTGTAGGCCAGTGTCTACTGAATCTAGGCGGCTGCACTTGTAAGAAGTCTTTAATAGTTTGCATAGACTTAGCTTTGTCTTCCATTTTCTTTAAAACCTCTTCTGCCTTAATACCAAACGGAGAATCATGCTGTAAAGGAGCATCTAGCAATTTAGCTTTAACATGATCAGGCAAATTCTGTTCCTTTAACCAGGCATGCCTCCTAACCACAGATCCAGTAACTGCGGCCCTGCAGGAGGCCTCTAAGGAATCAAAACCACATTGCAAAGTATGCTTTCCAACCTGTTCAGCTGCATGCAATAATTCCTGCAATTCTTTATTTTCTGCACATTCTGAAATCAACATCATTTTCTGTTTCAGCAATCCCATAACATGTTGTTGGTACTTAAGCATATGAAATTGACAGTTTAAGGCCCTGATTGACAAGGATGCAGATATATAAACCTTTTCTCCCCATCTGTCCAGTGCCCCTGAATCTCTGTCAGAGGGGGTAGGAATTTTTGCTGTTGAGGCCTTAACACCCTTTGGACCCTGTGAAATAGTTTCAGGATCAGCAGCAGGGTTTCTAAATAAAAATGTATGTGCCGCAATGTCTAAAACAGGGGGAATGGCTAAAGGCCTATGCTGAGGGAGAAGAAGGAAATCCCTGAGCCTCTTTTTTGATTCTGAAAAGTCTTGACTCTCCCAGTGAAAATGCTCCCTCAAAGTATGCAAGGTTTCTCCAATGAATAATCCTCAATAGGAGATGCACATGGTATAGACTCCTCTGCATCAGAATCCTCATAGGGAGGAACAGATAATTCCTGATCAGAAGAGGAATCAGAAGAAATAGAAACCTGATCTGAAGATTCATAATCAGTGTCTTGCCTAGGCCTCTTATCTGGAGGGGGATGGGTACCCCTGGCCAAGGTAATGAGGTCTTCAGCCATTTTGATCATCTGTTTTTTAGGCATAGAGGCCTGTGCACGTGGCTCATGCATCAGTTTTTTAGTTTTAGAAGTTGCTTTTATCTTTGGTTTTGCAGCTGTCGACAGTTTGATATACAAATGTTGAGGTCTGAATACACCCTCAGAAGCGGCTCCGGACCCATCCGAGGGAGACACATTCATCGGTCCAATACCTTGAGTATCTTGCGGCATGCCAGACTCCACGTGGGTGCTGGTAGAGGCCTGCGACTCGAAGGTAGCGGGTATCAGGGGCTGCAAAAGCGCCTCACTAAGTACTGGCAAACCAGCGACTGGCTTAGGAGAAGCTTAGTCGGTTTTGGATCTCGACTGCTTTTCTCTGTCCTTTTCTTTGCATTTTTTATGTACTCCGGTAGTTGGACTGCTATCTGACAACATTTCTGAGTAGTTAAATCTGTTTCCAAAATACTTTGATGCAAAAATATACCGACGCTTAATAGTGCGTTGGTTAAATCTAACACAAAACAGACAGCCAGGCACATTGTGATCAGGGCCTAGGCAAGGAATACAGTATAATTGGAAATCCTTATGAGGTATTTGCGTCCCACAAGTAATACAATTATTAACTTTTTCTGACATCGGTAAGGAGCAAGAAAAAAGTTTCCCCAATGGGGTACTTAGCTTTAGTGAAGACTTCGATTTTGAAACTCAGACTCGAATATTTCAGTAGTCGGCCGACCGGCACTTGCGAAATGCTTCTGCTTCGGGCACGGCACAAGAAAGACTAAAGAAAATGGCGTCGGCTGCATGTTTTAGACCCCTGACGACCTAACATCATGGAAGAGAAGACAGCAACCAACGCAGGACCCAAGACTTTGGAATTCAGGCTGACTGAGGGCAACCTGCCAACAGATTACCCAAATGTAATGACTGCAACATGTCATTATCACAGTGCAGTTACAATATAGTCATTATCACTTTTCAGGCAAAACTCAGCTGTCACTGTTATTCACATAAGTAGAAGTCTTTATCACATTGATGCATGCACAAGCCAGACTTTGGTTTTCCTCCACTTGGAGTCATTGCAATCCACCCCCCCCACACAGCAGTTTCTTTCTATCATTTGTACAATTTCAAGAACTGTAACAAATCTATGAGGCAAAATCTGGACAGCCAGTGAAAATCAGGACACTTGAGAGTTATGACCGGGATAGATTTTAATTTTGTCCTTTTTAACTTAGAAAGTTACTAGAATAACAGGATTTGTCATAGAATGTATGAAGGATATGAATATATATGTTACAAGTGAGAGTGTGGGTGTGTGGCCATTCCTACATTCTTGCATTCACTGGGCTGCCAGCAATGCCTCCATAAGTGAAACCCACTACAACTTGAGTTTCCCCACATTGACTGCGAAGGTATACTGGATTGCAAGAAGAGGTATGCATTGGAGCGGAGTACTGCAGTTGTTGAAAGAGAAGTGTTCCATCTACCCTGAGCCCAATATTCTTGTGCTGCACATTGGAGGGAATGATGTCATCAGTCACCCACTCGGAAGGCTATAGTTTCAAATCAGAGCAATTTATAAAGCCCTGCAGTCATGGTGGCCACATTGTCATTTTGTGTGGTCTGACATAATTCCTCGCCAAATATGGAAAATGGCAAACAGGCAGCACACAAGGCCAGATGTTTACAGAATGGGTTCATGCATGGCTTGATGCTCAGGGTGGGTGGATCTACAATCTGCCATGACAGCATCACCGCAGAAGATGTTCACCTTTTCAGAAGGGACAGCATTCACCTAACTGAGGAGGGCATTGCGTTAAAGAGAAAAGGCATAGATAAGGCAGACTGCGGACACTAAAGGAGGTTGTGAGACTGTAGTGGTATCAGCTGTCGGAGTGGGTAGCCAGCACAGGTATCGGACAGATCAGATGGCCTTGGATGCCACTGAAGTCCCATGCCTGTCCTGGGTTCATTAATGGAGAGGTGGTCCTGACCTTGCTTTTTCTCTTTACATGTACCCATTCAGCAGTATGTTGGCTACACCAAGAATGTGTATATTTTTTCATATGTTGGTAAATAACTTTGCTAGGTCGCACGTAATTGTGCCAAGTCATACCTCAATTTGAAGACAGCGTTAGTCCTTACAACATGATAAAAGAACTGTCTGTATGCTGTACACATGTACAGATATCAGTTTTTTATGAGTTAAGTTATGAAATTGATTATAGTTTTTGATATTTTAGTGAATGACTTACCTAAGGAAAGATGTCAACGTGCTAAGTAATACTTCATTTTCAAGTCGGTATTAGTCCTTACACCATGGTAAAAGAAATGTGGTCTTGCGCTGTTGCATGTGCATATATCAGTTTGTTTAGGGCTTACGTCATGGAAATTATGATTTTTTTCATATTTTTGGCAAATAACTGTGCAAGCGAGCATGTCACTGTGCTAAGTAATACCTCATTTTGAAGACAGTATTAATAGTTCCAACATGGTAAAAGAACTGTCTCTGTATGTTGTACACATGTACAGATATCACAGTTTGTTTTGGACACAGGTTATGGAAACTGATTTTTTTTTCATATTTTGGTAAATAACTTTGCAAGGGATCATGTCAGTATGCCAAGTTATACCTCCTTTTTAAGACAGTGTTACTCCTTACAATATGGTAAAAGAACTATGTCTGTGTACTGTACACATGTACAGATATCACAATTTTAGTCTTGTAGGTTTATGAAAATTATACATTTCCAATACTTCTCATTATTATGCCCATATCTTTGCAAAGGAGCATGATAATGACACAAAGGATGCATCATTTTGAAGCTGACAATGATAAACAACCTGTACACTGATATGTAGCCTCTGTCTGTTACAGGTAATGAGACATGCTTTATTTATCAATTATGAGAAATATTAGATTAATCATATTTCTGTGAATATCTCCATAAAGGAGCATCACACACTAATGGTTAAGGTATCATTTTAAAGCTGACATTCGTACAAACAAATTAAATACAAACTGTATGGGTCTACATGGTACACTGACCAAGCTATTGTGCTTTGCTTTTCCAAAAAGGTAAAAAATATGCAAAATATCAGCATTCCTTGCCACATATTTAATAATGTCTTTGATAAGCACTATCAACTTTTACACTGTTGGAAAGGTCAGTATCTGCTGAACAACTTTCGCATTTACATTTTTAGTCTAGCTCTTATAGTTATGAACATTTGTTTTCTGTATGGTATTACAAATGGATTTTCTGCACTGTTGTTCCTATGGTGGACTTAAGCAGGCAGCTTTTTCTGAGCTGCTCCGGAGTGAATGAGTTAATGCATCATTCAGTCATATGCAGACCAAATACTAAGTGGTACCTCTGCCAGTGGTACCAAACAATAAAGATTTTGCTGTGTCTGTCTGCAGGTGGAATTTGCCTTTTGCAGGTTCATTCAGAAGAAACAGAAGTTGCCACTACAGGAAAATGATGGGCCTAGGACATGGGGGGGGGGGGGGGGGTTAAAGCTTGGACTTGTGATCTGATGGCAGCTGCTTAATCTAGGGATAAGAAAAAGCCTTATAAAAGGAGGAAAGACCCTTCCAGGGAAAAAGAAATGGCAATCAAAGAAAGAAAGAAGGAAGGAAACTGGTATTTGGATGTCTCCAAAACATCAGAAGTTCAATCTTAAACTCAATGGCGGCCTGGGACAGTTTTATACACAGCCAGAGAGAGGTATCTCTGTGGTGCATTCTGGGATACAGAAGGTAGGGACTGGCAGATTTGGAAAGTTTTATCAGCTTAGCAGGTTTCATATGTAATGCAAGTCAAAGGTTTACCAAAGATGTACCTCTTCTTTACCATATTTTTCCGGATGATTTCCATTCTACCCTTACCCTGCCCAAGACCCTTGCTCTTCCTTTTTTGGTAATAAATCTTATTCTCTTATAGTTTGCGTAACTTTCCATTTTTTCTTGTAATCAATTTTCATTGCAATTCTTTCTTAAACAAGACGCATACTTCCTTGTGCTCATCTGAAATCCTAAATGTTACCTAAAAAGAAGCAGCTCTTCCCTTAAAAAGAGAAAAATGTGAATCACGTTTTTCAATTACATAGCAGGAAAACTGGTTGCATTAAGGTATACATTACCAGAAGTAGGCATCTTGAAAATGTTCTGGAACCAACTCTTCTGTTATGATTACTCAAACACTCAGTACATGAAGGAACAACTTTACACTGGAAAAACTATTCAAGCAATCCTACCCTACAGCGAGTAAAAATACGGGATATGCAAAACCTGTTTGAGGTATCAAATTCATGTGAAAATGTTTCAGTGAGATTCAAAATAATTATAACAAACTCTTAATTCCAAAATAATTTGCTTGTTTAAGTTAAGGCACATTAAACTTCTCAAAAAGTGTATAAAAGGATGTCCTTCTACATCGCTGCTCCAGTATTCTTGAAAGAAGGAATGTCCCCTTCCTGGGCAGCCCATTGCTCAGCCAGTATTAAAATGCTTGAAACAGATCTTGTTCGCGCCCATAAGTCCTATTTATGTTCCTCGCACAGAACATAGGGCATAAAGGGACATACAAACGCAACTACCCAGAACTTCTTTTGCACCAGTTCGAACACCATTGTTGCCAGTTATTTTGAATGTTTTGTTGCTGTTCTGAACTCTTAGAACATTGGGTAAGTGCCCCATTGGGGTTATTTTTTATTTTTATTTTATCTTTTAAAAGTTTTCTTCTTGGTCTTGTATTTTTATCACTACCTAAAGTTCATGTCATCCAAGAGGGGAAAATGTCAGTGTGGGAGGCAGATTCCCCATAAGGATTGCCACAATCAGTGTCTTTTTTTTTGTTTGGGCTTTTCCCATGACCATACCCTCTTGTAATAATTGCAAGGCATCTGTGCCTAAGACATTCTGAAGCCATTTGTCCTCCCTGGCCATTTATCTTGAAAACCAATGACTTAGACAGCACAGGGTCCCATGGCAGAATCCTTTAACCCTGAGTTACTCTCGCTTGATAAGAAGGCTGCCAAGAAGTCTCAGCCAGATTCTTTGGCTGTCCAGCCTGCACCAGACATCCCTCTAGAAGCAGGTAATAGCTCTGTAGGTCATCTTTGCACACACAAAGACAGCAAAACCAAATGTAGAACCACAGACCAAGAAGCAAATAAGATATCCGCCACGGAATCCAGACACAAAACGGAGGTTGTTTCAAAATGTAAAAATCTTTTATTCCAAACGAAACCAAGAAGAGTATCCACAAGCGCTTTCACTTGGATGTTCCAAGCTTTATCAAGTAGTTTTAATGTTCCAGAACAACTGTTTAAATAGTTGGTAGGCTCATATTACCTCATAAACCAACATTTATTAAAAAGAAGGGAACAAATCTCAAAGAGATGTTTGAAAGGAAAGGAAGAGACAGAAGTGTAACAAAGAAATTGGGTACTTTTAAATGCGGAGCTTGTCACCAATGTCATGCTATTATGAATGACACAGGGGTATATTTACCTTCTAGAAAAATGAGGATCAAATCCCCCAAACATTTTACATGTAACTCTAAGGGGGTCGTATATTTGGTGGTGTGCATGTTCTGCAAAAGTTTTTATATTGGTAAGACGGAAAGGGAACTTAGAAAAAGAATGTATGAGCATTTTTACGAAATAGCAAAGAACAAAGAAACTAATGCACTATACAAACATTCCCTTACATGTCCAAACCATAATTTTAAATTTATGGTAGTTGAACAGGTAGAACAACAGCCTCGAGGGGGGGACTGGGAGTCCACTCTCGAGTACAAAGAGCTAACATGGCAGTTAAGATTAGATGCCAGTAACTGGCCCGGTTTAAATGATACTATTAGTATCGAGCCAGTTTTAAAATGAGAAGGGCCAGACTATAATCTACCTGCTACAACACAAGTTTGTAGAAAATTTATTAGAATGGTGATATACATTCTATATTTTTATATTTTACATTTTATTTGGTAAGATAAATTAATGGTAATAAGAGAAAATTACATATGAAAAAAAGGGGGGGGGGTTAGAAAACACACAATGTGTAACACTTGTTTTATTTATGTTTTTAAGACAAATACATCTAAAAGGCACTGAATAGGTTTAAACTCAAAATACAGTTTAAAGAAACATTGTGTTTTGTAATGACATCTATATGCACTGATTTGTATTTAAACAAATGATAAACTGCAGAATTTGTATGCAGCATATAGTAAACAGCAATGGTAGCTGAATTTTAGTGCTTAATATTGGTTTACAAGAGTTTTAATTACTAATGACAATTGATTAATTAAGTACAAGTTTTTTGGCTTAATTAGAGCCTACCAACTATTTAAACAGTTGTTCTGGAACATTAAAACTACTTGATAAAGCTTGGAACATCCAAGTGAAAGCGCTTGTGGATACTCTTCTTGGTTTCGTTTGGAATAAAAGATTTTTACATTTTGAAACAACCTCCGTTTTGTGTCTGGATTCCGTGGCGGATATCATCTTTGCACACATCTTTTGAGCATTTGCAGGCATCTGCGCCAGATGTTGAGGGGGAACCATAGTTAATTATCTTGGACAGTCCTAGAAAGATGCTGCAGATATTGGTAAGGGGGAAGTTCCAGGTTTTTTTCTCGAGTCTCACCAAACGTTGAAACCTCTGGTATTACTTAAGGCTGATGTTCCTTCTAAAACAACAAAAACTGAAGCATGTTTTGCCTTGCCCTATGGATCCTCAAAGGGCCTATCCTCTGCCTTAATGGTCCTAAAGCGTCCTCAAGCGGTTTCAGTAACCACTCCTTCTTGGACCTCTACCCCTTCTAAATGGTTTAGGGAACCAGATTCCTCGGGTGAAGAGGGGTCTTTGTCCTATTCTTCACAGTTGCATTTGCCTTTGGCTTATGGTTCTGATACAGAGGAGTCTGTTAACCCCGAGTCTCCTTTCCAGAAACTGTCCTTTGGGGGTACATTTGCTGGGATGATGGAATTCTTAAAGTGGGATTCTTCTCAAGTGGCGGATATTGACAGAAGATATTATGAGTTGCTTCAGGTGGATACTCCTAAACCAATCGGCAGATCCTCCTGTGCTGGTTGCCTTGTTAGATACTTTCATTGCTGCTTCCAAGTCTCCTGATTCTCAGCTTCCTGCTCATAAGAAACCTGATAGGTTCTATAAGGTTCCTAAGCATTGTCTATTTTTATTTAAATGTCCTTCTGCTGATCCTGCTTTGGCATCAGTTTCTTCTAACAAACCTAAACTTTTGCTCTCTTCCAAACTTTTGTCTTCTGATAAGGATAGCAGGCTAATGGAGAGGATTGGCAAGAAAGGTTACACTGCTTCTGCCTTCAGGGCCATTAATTACCAGACCCACATGACCAGGTATGCTCTAGCCTTGGTAGCTCAGTCTTGTCAGGTTATCTCTGCTCTTCCTGATTTTGATGGCAAATTGTCTGCCTTATCTTTTTAGGTTCTATTTCTCAAGTGGCTTGCCACTCTATTAAGTGTAGCTATGATGCTGCTGATGCCTCTTCTAGGGCTGTGGCTTTTGTGTCCATCATGAGGCATCATTCATGGCTTCATCTCCAGCCTCTTCCTGAGGACATTAAGGCCAAGTTGTTGGATGCTCCTTTGGATAATATTCATCTTTTTGGGACTACTGCTGCTGACTTGATTAAGTCTCCAAGAGAAAGACAAAGCCTTGCAAGACCTTGAGCATATTTTCTCTCTCCCATCCCTAGGTTCCAGGGGAATTATCCTTCTAGATATGCTTTTGTTTGCACGCAACCCTGCCAGGCCTCTAAGGGCAGGAGGAGTGGGAAGTGGGCCCCCTCTGCTAAAGCCTCTCAAATTTCTGTTGCCCAGAAGCCTCCCTTGTCTGATAAGCCTGCTTCTCTTTGACAAATCACCTCCCCCACCACCTTTAGAGCAGGCTCCTTTGTCCCTTCAGCTCTCCCTTTGTCTTCCAAATTGGCATCTCATCATTTCAGACTCTTGGGTTCTTTCTATCACCTATCAGGGTTACTTCATGGCATGGAAATCTCTCCTTCCTTTTTCTGGGACTCCTCAACCTCCTCTAGAGCAATTTCCTCACTTCCCAGAGGTTCTAGGGTCCCAGTTGAACCAAGGAACCATTCGACCTGTCCCCCCCTACCAAGTGGGATGGGCTTTTTATTCAAAGCTGTTCCTGGTTCCTTGAAAGGAGGGCACTTGGAGACCTAATTTGGATTTCTCTCACCTCATCACCTTTCTCGAGATCTCCTCTTTTTGGATGCTTACTCTTCAAACTCTGTTTCCTCTTTTATTACCCCAGGCTTTTCTGGTATCCTTGGATCAGAAATATGCCTACCTTAACATCCCAATTTACCCTCTCTGCAGGAAGTTTTTGCATTTCTCTATGTCTTCCTCTCCATTTCCAGTTTTCTGCTTTGCCATTTAGCCTCTTTACTGCCCCAAAGGTATTCACAAAAAGCCTAGCTCCTGTGATTGCCTTTTGCAGGTTTCAAGGCATCAAAGTTTTCCTTATCTAGGTGACCTGTTGCTTCAGGTGCCTTCTCCCAGTCGACTGTTGCAGGACTTGCAGTTCACCGTCTCTCTTCTTCAAAGTCTAGGGTTTACTAATAACTTTCAAAAGTCTGTCCTGTCTCCCTCTCAGGATCATGTACACCTGGGTTGCAGGATTCAGATGGTGCCAATTTTGGCCTCTCTTCCACCTGCAAAGGTATGGTTGTTGAGAGCCTTTTTTTAGTCTCTTCTTCTCCTGACTGCCATGCCAGCCAGGGAGTTTCTTCGGACTTTGGGATTCATGGACTCTTCTATTCCAATGCTCCCCCTTACCAGACTGCATATATGGAAGCTTTAATGGCACCTCACGTTGGTTTTGCTGCAGCGTAGTCACCCTCTGACTTTCAGTGTACCTCTCATTCCCTGTCTCGAGAAGGAATTTATGTGGTGGATTTGACAGTTCACGCTCAACCCAGGCCAGCCCTTTCAGCCTTCAGTCCCTTTTTAAGAGCTGTTTACCAATGCCTCAGACATGGGGTGGAGGGCATCTCTTGGTCACCTGAAATTTCAGTGTCCTTGGCCTCCCCATTAGAAATCAAACCATATCAACATCAAAGAGAAGAGGGTTCTGATTCTGGCCCTTCAGCCTTTTTACCCCATGTTCTCTCCAGGCCCCTTAAAGGTGTACACAGACAACACTACAGTGACGTGGTATGACAACAAGCGGGGAAGGGGGTGCGAAATCTTACCTCCTCTGCAGGGTGGCACTTCAGGCTTGGGAAGTGGCTCTCGATTCACAGTTAACTCTTCAGGCAGTATAAATTCCTTCAGAGCACAATCCTGTGACAGACCGAGTACATCCAAAACACAGGCTCATGAATGGATGCTTCACAGAGATGCATTTCTGGACAATATTCGTTGGTGGGGTGCTCTCCTTGGGTAGATCTTTTTACCTCCCCTCTGAACAGGCAGATTCCTCTCTTCTATTCCAGAGTGTCGTGCTATTTGGCCTGGAAAACAGACACCCTATCCTTCCCAAGGAAGGGGAGGCTTCTTTACACTTTCCCTCCTTTTCCTCAACTTCCAAGAGTCCTGCAGAAGATTCAGCTAGACTCCACAAAAATCTTGCTAGTGATTCCTATTGGTCATGACAGCACTGTTCCTCATCTTAATGCATCTGGCCAGGGGCAATTATCACAAATGACCTCACTGGTTGGATCTCTTCACACAGGACAAGGGGGTCTGTCATCCATCTTCACTTGTTCACTCTGAAACTGACATTGTGGGTTATAGGGTTTTGATTCCTCTTTGGCACCTCTTTTCTGAAGATATGCTCTGGGTTTTACAAATTGCAATGGAAACCCTCATTCAAAAAATCTTATATATCCAAATGGAAGAGATTTTCGGTCTGGTGCCATGCTCATAACCAGGACCCTTTTCAGTGGGGTCCCTCTGGTCCTCTCTTATTTTTGTGAGTTGCTCCAGTTTGGCTTTGTCTATTCTTCTGAAAACCCCATTTGTCAGCCATTTCTGCTTGTCTGCCCTTGACTCCTTTCTTTGACTTCTCGTTTTGTGGTCAAACAATTTCATAAAGGTGTCCTGCATATTAGGCCTCCAAGAAAACTTATTCCTCCTACTTGGGACCTTAATTTTGCTTGAAAAAATTGATTCGGGTTCCTTTTGAGTCGGCAGTTTCTGCTTCTTTGCAACATTGTACCTGGAAGACTGTATTGTTACGGGCTCTTACTTCTGCTCAAAGGGTTTCTGAGCTCCAGGCCCTTGTAGCCATTCCTCTTTTTTGTTTTTTGGGTTTTTTTTTATAGGGACTGGGTGTCCCTGCGTACTAATCCTTCTTTCATGCCCAAGGTGGTAAATGAGCTGCACTTAAATCAGTCGGTACAACTCCCTTCTTTTTTTCCCCTTTCCTCAGTCTGCTACTGAGAGGGTCCTGCATACCTTGGATTTGCACAGACAGCTCAGGTACTATTTGGATAAACTAAAACTATTCATAAGACTGATCAGCTTTTTGTTTCCTTTCATCCAAGGAGCTTGGGTTTGGCTGTTTCTAAGCAAACCATCTCTTCCTGGCTATCTAAGACAATTTTTTTGTTATTCTTTTCATGGCAAGTCTCTGTCTGCTATGGTTAGAGCTCATTCTGCTAGGGCTGTTGCCTCTTCTGGTGCCTTCTTTAAGGGTTAAACACCAATTCATCCTTGAAGCTGCTACTTGGTCTTCAGTGCATATCTTTACTAAGCATTTTAAGTTGGATATGGTTTGTAGGGCCAAAGCAGGTTTTTTCTAAAACCATTTATGTGGGTTTATTTAGGACTCTTCTCAGCCTTCTACCTCCCATTCTGTTTTTTGAGCTTTTTTACTTTCCTTTCTTTCAAAAATACTGCAACAGTAATATAGAAGGACATAGTAAAGTTGTGTAAAACCTTACCATAACAGTATATGTCCTTCTCTTCACTGTTGCAGTATTCGCTCCTTCCCTCCAACCCCCTCATTTTTATTCTGCCTTTTTTCCTCTGGATGTGCATGGACTCCTTTGTCCTATGAGGATTGTTCTCCCCTGGGGTAATACATTTCTAGGTAGTTGCGTCTGTATTTCCCTTTTATGCCCAACATTCTGTAAAAGGAGCACACTGAATTGGATCCATTATATACGAAATAGTTTTTTGGAGTGCTGGCTATGTTTGTTTGAATTATTTGGATAGTTCAGCCTTGCACCTTTGGGCCGTATGTGCATTTCTTGCGTTTACATTTGGATTGTAGTTTAATTACGCTGTTGGCCTTTCTTTCACTTTTTCACTGTTTCGAAGGAATTATGGCTCTTGCATCATTGGCCAGTGGTCTTGTTATGGACAAGGGTGATCTTTGATGTTTCAACAAATCACCAGACACAGCTTCAACAACTGATTATACAGGTACTGGTGACAATGACAATATGAAGTGTTTACAGGTGTTTAAACAATTGAATGTTGCCATGAAAATATCTCATTCCTTAGTTTGGCATTTAAAATTATTAAAATCTTATGATTCTGCTCAAATCATGCCTTACTTATATGTGGATTTAATTGAGAACTTTGACACACATCCTATAACTATTTCAGATCATGCACCAATAATTACAAAGATAAAAATGCAAGATAATGAAAAATGAGACACTGGAGCTTCACCACCCACCTATAAAAAGACAGGAATTTAAAGAATGGTTAGTGCAAATTATTCAAGAGTTATTAGAGAAGACAGTAATTTCTTCAGAAGTTATACTTAGTGAAAGGGATAAAATGAACAAGGAGTTTATAAACAGGGTAGAAATACAAGAAATGTGATAAGATTAAGAAGTAATAAACATTATTTAGAGGGGTTGACAAAGTTTAAACTATTACAAAATAAAAAATAATGGGAATCTAACAGAAGAAGTAAAACTGCAGAGTGCTAAAGAGAAAATAAGGGAGCACCTGGATAATATGATATTAGGAATATTGCTGTTAAGAAACTATTTTTTGATAACTCTAAAGCACAAAAACTTATGGCACAGTAACTTAGGCAACAGAAAGTAGAAAGTGTTGTTGCCAAACTTAGGGAGTCTATAACAAGAAAAATAACCAAATATCCTATAGAAATATTAGAGATATTTTGGAAAATTGTATGACAATTTGTATAAAGCAGAGGAAGTGGGGAAATCAAAAAAGCAAAATGGAACTATTTATGGAACAACTACATATGCTAAAGTTGTTGGAAGTAGATGAGCTTGACAATTGACAGTTAATACAGTAGGAGAGAAGATAAAAATGGTGATGTATAACCAAATATGTCGGAAAGTCTTCAGAAGAAGACCATTCCAGTAGGAGATAGGAAGATAGGAAGGAAGAAAGCAATAAGGATCTGGAAGGTTTTGTTTAGTGGTAGCAGAAAGGAACAGAGGGATCTTAAGTGAAAGGCCAGCACTGGTACAATTTTAGTAGAATCTAGAACACAATCTACTGCTAAAAAAGGGATAATTACTATGGCATATAAAACAATCCATGATAACTACAGGAATCAATCAGAGGAGGTTAAAAAGGATTCGGAAGAGAGACTGGATAAGCAATTCACAAAGAAACAATGGGAAGATATTTGTATGGCTCCCAAATATATGACAAAGTCTAGAAGATTTAGGATTTTTCCTTGGAAGATGTTTGCATAGGTATTTTTATAACAGAAGCAAACTCTTCCTCAGGTAGAGTGCAAATGTTGGAAGTCTCAGCTATATTGCAAATTTTGGAAGTGTGATAGGGGAAGAAAGATGCAACTGGGAACACGTTCTCAAAGTGTAATAAGTTGGCAACTTAAAAATTCCCTACAGAGTACTCTGTCAGGAATACTGGGCAAATAAATGAGTAACTGAGGAAATGATTTTTTGAAATGGGATACATCATCTATTAGAAGGTGCCCTGGCTGCATAAGAAACCCACACCCTCCCACCAAAGGAAGGAAAGCTAATGTCAGCTGCTCAATTCCTCCTCCTCCACCTGTTCCTCAGAGGACTGGCTTTCAAATCACTATTTGTTCTGTTCAGTAGCATCATAGCATGACATACGACAAATCACATACATTGGCTTGATGCAAATCTGACAGCTTTATAGAAAAATAGCTGCAAACTGTCAATATAAAATTTAGGAAAAGAAAACAAGAACAGGGCAACATAACACATTCACATAATAGTTGTAAATCTTTGTAAGGTCAGTATCTTTATAAACACAAGACAGTCGATATGTGTCAATGACCTTGGAATCAAACAATTTCATGCATAATTTCTATTAGCACATAAAGGATATACCTGTTGAAAATTATTGTGACCAATGCAAGGAAGAGTAAAATAAAGCAGAATACAGGATACTGACGACAAAGATCTCGGAAAACATCCACTTTCAGCCTCTGCTTAAGTTTTTCCACCAACATTCTAATAGATAACATTCTGTATGAAAAGTATCTGCAGAAAAAAAATAGATTTACATCCATGAGATCTCTCAGATCTACAAATCTTATTAAGTATTCTAAGCTCATTTCAGTGTCAGCTTTATTCACAGAAACTATCCTCATTTCTGAGACATAATACCCTACATGAAACTTTAGTCAAGAATCTACCACAATCAAAACCATTGCTGGCCTGACTTCTGACAAGCATGTAATTAAAAGTGGACAATAAACTATTGAAGGCTTCATGCAGTGTCTACTGTTTTGCATTTAGTTTAGAAGCTAGAAATGCACACGGTGAGTTACATTATTGCACAAGGAATGACACAGTGTTGTCTCCAGGCTAGTATCATGACATGACTGAAAAGGTCAAAGTATCAGCCCTCCAAATTACTGAAAAAAAGTAATACATAAAATTTTAATTTCATAAGTCACATGATACAAAACAAACAATGAACTACATGCATATCAAACCCATGGATATTACAAGCATAATGATCACTCACTTCAAACTAGTTTAAGGATGGTGTATAAAGCAAATTTAAGATTTCAGCAAATACAGCCTTCTGTACATCCTACTTGAAGGTCCTGAAGTTACTTAACCAACTGACATTCTTTCTGGAATCTCTGTATAACCTGCCAGTGCACCATTTGCAGCCTTTTTATTGCTATGAAAGCTTACGTGATGCATTATCAACACACCAACCATACTTCTAGTAGGGCGGCCATGGTGGTGCAGTAGTTAGCGTTGCCACCTCACAGCAAGAGGTTCTCCGGTTCGACCCTCGGCTGGGGTGTATTTAGGGGACTACTACGTATGTGGTAATTCACGGGTACTTTGTTTTTTCCAAAGGGGATGACTATGCACTTTTTGGCATTTAGCTTGAGGCCAGGTATCTATCTCAGTGAGACCCTTCTGGAGGATGTCTGTATCAGCTGGAGAGTTAATTATGGCCCCCAGTTTGCAATCGTCTGCGAACTTGGTCAGCCATAGTCCTCCTGTACTTGCCTGCACCTCTGAGAAGTATATAACAAACAGGTGGGGTCCCATGACTGAGCCCTGGGGGACGCCACTTGTAACTGGTTTAGAGTCCAACCTAGAGCCTGCAACTCTCACCGTGTGGGTTCTATCCGTGAGCCAACTGGCAACCCATTTCGTGACGTAGGAGTTTATGTTCAGGCTGGTGAGCTTGTCTATAATACCAGAATGGGGAATGGTGTCAAAAGCCTTTGCAAAGTCTACGTAGGCTGTGTAGACCTCCTTTCCCTCGTCTAAAGCCTTGGTAACTGTCTCAAAGAAGTCCACCAGGTTTAGGAGGCTGATCTGCCCTTAAAAAAGCCAAACTGGGTAGGGTCCAATGTCTGAAGATTCCCAATGTCTCTCTTAATGAATTCCATGATGATGATGTGTTCCATAGCCTTGCAGACTAGGCTAGTCAGGCTTATAGGGCAATAGTTCCTGGGGTCTTTTGTGGCTCCACCTTTGTGGAGCGGGATAACTGTTGCTGTGCGCCACTCTATGGGTACGTAGCCTGTAGAGAGGCTGAGTTTGAACAGTGTGTTTAGGTGAGGGGTTAAGTTCATTTTGGAGCTCGTGTAAGACACAGCCTAGGACACCGTCTGGTCCCATTGAAGCTGTATTTTTGGCTTTGGATAGGGCTGTTTTAACCTGTGTGTCATTGATTGCTGGGGCACTACATTGTTCTGGTATGGTTATGGGCCCTTTAGGGGGTGAAGGGGGGTGACGTTTGCACTAAACCTGTCTGCCAGAATGGTGGCAATATCAGTTGGTTCAGTGTATTTTGTGCCATTCTGCACTAACTCAGAGCAGATCTGAGTGTTTCCACTTAGGTTCTTGACATAGCTAAAGAACGCTTTATGGTATCTTTGGAGTCCTTGGCAATTTTTCTTTTGAAGCTAGTCTTGGATGATTTTATGAGGGATCATAGTTTCTTGCTGATACTAATCAGGGATGTCTTTCCTTCTTGGGACTTTACTCTTTTCTGCACTAGTTTCCTCCTTCTATTGTATAGCTTGTTTATGGCAGGGGTCCACCAGAATTGTTTCCTTTTCTTGGAGGAGTGAGTCTTGGTTTTGCTTGGGATAGCACGATCCATGCATTCTTGCAGGTGCTCAGAGAGTGCCTTTGTAAGGAATTCAGCAGCTTGGACAGTGTTGGCCTTTAGCATGGGGGCTGTGAACCTTTCCACCTCGGTCTTAAGTAACGTGACATTTGCTTTTGAAAAGTTTTTCACGGTGGTTTCCTTGATTGGGGGTGGGGGCAGAATGTGGATATCCAGAGTGATTAGTCTATGGGCTGATCTAACCAGTGAGGGTTCGACCTCCAGTGTAGAACACCGGTCGCCCATGTTGGTGATGACCAGGTCCAATATGTTGTCACCTCTGGTGGGGGTGTTGACCAGTTGATCCAGGGCATTCAACTTTATAAATTCTAGGAAGCGTTGGGCAAGGGAGTTAGTACTTGAGTAGTTCTCCCTATTAATGTTTGGGTAATTGAAATCCCCCATTATCAGGGCATTTGGTAGGACCTTCATATTTTCCAGTGTCTCCAGAAAAGCGGAATGGGGGTCCTGGGTCATGTTGGGTAATATGTAGCAAGCTACAATTTGAAT
Organism: Protopterus annectens; assembly: GCF_019279795.1. Classification (NCBI taxonomy): domain Eukaryota; kingdom Metazoa; phylum Chordata; order Ceratodontiformes; family Protopteridae; genus Protopterus; species Protopterus annectens. Next base: position 1,425,096,895 of record NC_056725.1, read on the forward strand.
TGCAGTTTTGCCCATTGTTAGTTGCAAGTGGATGACCTCTGAGGCATTGTGCTGTGCCACTAACCTGGAGGTGTGGGTATCCTTGATGAATATGGATACACCCCCACATTTTGTGTTTGGGTCCTGGTTCTGTGGCCAAAAAGTATGGTATGAGTTATAGCCTGATAGTGCTGGGGTGCTCTCTGGAGCCTTAAACCAGGTTTCTGTTACTGCACAGATATCAATGTTCTCCATACTAAGGAGTGCCTCGAGTGCATGCATTCTGAGGTTTAGACTTCTGGCGTTGAGTAGCATTACCCTCAGTTTTTGGATACTTGTGCTATTTACGGTGGTGAGTTGGTCTACAAAAGGCACTATGGGGGCAGCAAAAGCCTTGGCCAGTATTCAAAAGCCTAAGGGCGACAGGTGCAAGCCATCTCTTGCGAAGCAACATGTCTTATGGAGCATGTCATCCCAGGTGGACAGATACTGGATCCTCTTTGAATGACACCAGAAACTTAGCCAATTGTTTAAATTGATCATTTTTTCTTTATACTGTGGCATCATTCTTGGTGAGGGCAGGATGCTACTCAGGGTCATACTGGCCTGGGCTACGTAATCAGAGAGCTCTTCCATGTCTCTTTTCATGTAGTCCAGGGAGGTACGTTCTCAGGTCATTCACACCAACATGGACAATGACAGAATCATATTTGTACTTGTCCTGGAGTGACCTGAGTGCTTGTGTTATGTGGCGGATTCTGGCGCCTGACAGGCAGCTAACTGTAACCTTCTCCTTGTCCAGCCTAGTTAGTGGGACATAAGTGTGTCTGACTATAGAGTTGCCTATTACTAGTGTGTTGGGTATATTATTTTGCCTTAAGGGCTGTGATAGTGTGGCACACTGATTATGTGAAGTATGTGTTTCATGGTTTGTGATGGGGTGTGGAGGTTGCTTGGGTGTCTGCTTTGGAGGTCTCTGTTGCTTTTGCAGATTTTTATTTAAAGCCTCCGAGTATGTTTTAGTGTATTTATGTGTGTTATTTGCCGGTGTTGGTTTAGTACGTCTGCGTGAGACTGGTGGTGAGTTGCAAGTATTTTCCTTCTCCTCTTGACTGTCAGTTCCAGTCTTGGGTTGAGAGAGCTTTGCCTCCAGTTTGGCTGTATAACTGCATTTCTCGCATATATTAGTGTTTGGTAGTAGGAGGAGAGGGTTGTCTGTGTACATGAGGCAGTTGTAACATTGCCTCAAAATGCCCAGATTCACCATTTGGACTGGAGAGTACACCTGAAACTGCCCTTTGGACATGCCTGAATAAGTAAAGTGAGCTGTTTTACTGATTAGCTGTTAGGGACGAATAGAGAGCCTTATCCTTCTGGACAGTATAGGGGGTCTAGTGCTAGGGTTAATTAGTGCTTGCTATGAGTTTTGAGCAAGTGCTGGGCTGTGAAATGAATGGTTTGAGTGCTTAAGTTGAAAGTTTGTCTAGTTCCAAGGGAAAAATTGAAGAGCAGACTTCGTGGAGCCGGGAATAGTTTAACGCTAACTAACCGGCACTGCGCAAATGCATTTTTTACAGCAGGGAAATGAAAGAAATAGAAATTAGCCCAAAATGGCCAATAAATTATTAACTTCTGGGCTACAGCAAACAAGGCACACAAATTTCAGAAAGAAACAGATCAAATAAGCAGGCACAATAAGCCTTTAACCAGAAATTCCCAGCTCAGAAGGGTAGAATCTAGACTCTCCTCCCACAAGAGTGCAGACTACAAACCTTCTTAATGTAAAATGACTGGCATGAAGCCAAAGTGCTTAAACCAGAACTAATGCACTTTTAGAATAACAGACACTGAGCCTTCAATCAGCAATTCCCAACTCAGAAGGATGTAAGCTACTTGTCCTGCCACAACAATGCAGTCCACAAACCTTCTTAATGTAAAACAACTGGTTTGAAGCCCAAGTGCTTAAACCAAAAGGCTTAGAATAACCGTTACAATTTAATCAGGCTACTACCAAGCAGTAATAACTGCAGAAGAATAATACAACTGAGTACTTTTAAGAAGAAGCACAAGCAAAATAAGGTAATAAAGTGGGAAGAAACACAATTACAGTAAAAGCAGATGAATAAAGTGAAATTTATATATATATATATATATATATATATATAGAAAACGAGCAAACTGATTTAAACAAATTACCCAATTAACCAGTAAAAAAACCTCAAAACTGAGCCCTGTTCCAGCAGTCTTCAAGGTTCTAACCGCACACTCCTGCCATGAGGGTGCAGGGGAACCTTCTCCAAAAAGATAGCCTGGATTAGTGCTCAAGTTATACAAACAAAGCTAGATTCAGCAGGCCCTGAATCTAGTTTATGCTACAGCAGACAAGGTGCACCAATATCAGAAAAAAACAGTTCAAATGAGCAGGCACAATAAGCCTTTAACCAGAAATTCCCAGCTCAGAAGGGTAGAATCTAGCCTCTCCTCCCACAAGAGTGCAGACCACAAACCTTCTTAATGTAACACAACTGGTCTGAAGCCCAAGTGCAATAACCAAAAAACTTAGAATAACAGTTGCAATTTAATCAGGCTACTACCAAGCAGTAATAAATGCAGAAGAATAAACACAACTGAGTACTTTAAGAAGAGGCAAAAGCAAAATAAGGTAATAAAGTAGGAAGAAACACAAATACAGTAAAGCAGATAAAGTGCAATTTTTTTTTAATAACAATAGAAACCAAGCAAAATGATTTGAACAAATTACCCAATTAACCCGTAAAAAACCTCAGAACTGAGCCCTGTTCCAGCAGTCTTCAATCAGACAAGTTCAGGGCCTAAGTGGGTATGCCTACTCAAATGTTCTCTCTGTATTAGGCAGGATGAGCTACTGAGACTAGACTAGAATAGAGCTGGGACAGGGCTGAACAGATGTGAATGGTAGGAGTGTCTGAAATCAAAATATGATCTCATTGTACTCGGTTGAGTGAGCAAATGACATGGGCCCAGGAGGAGTGTTCAAACACAAATTTACACGAGGGACGGTCAATTCCAAAGCCAGAAAAACTAACTGCAGACAGGGAGAGACAGAGAAAGAGCTTCCAATTTTCAGTAAACAAATAAATAGGCAGACAAATGCAGTACTATTTTTAACCAATATTCAATGAAACAATAAAAAGAAAATTCAGTACTATCTTATACCACTGCAAGTTTGTACTTATCTCAGTTTGTAATAAAGATGATGTGGGGTGTGCAAAAGCTAACCAAACAGCTCCAGTATGCAACTAGACCACTTGGCAATTCAAACTTTTCCACACTGCATGGAATCTCTGCCATTCCATACTGTGCACCATGGCTCCCCCTCTCCAGATCAGTGGTTAGCAGCACTAAGATATACACATGCAAACACACATAGATAGAGAAAATAAGGGACTCAGAAATTTAAGGATATGACTGATATGGTAATCAAGAAAAGCTGGCTTTATATGCATTTGACATTATTTCATATGTGATATATCCTGAAAAGGATATGTCTGTGTTGTTGAATATTTTGAGACAATTTCAAGTCTTTTCAGGATATAAAATTAATGAAAATGAAACAAAGGCTATAGCAGTAAATTATGTATCCACATGTACATTGGTTCAGCAATACCCATACTTATGAGGACAAGATAACATGAAGCATTTGGGTGTATGGATTAAAAATGTAAGTATGAAAAATTATTTTGTTATGGCAGCTAAATATATGTGGGAAGACACTAAAAAGATAATATAAAAATTGAGAAAATGGAAGCTCTCGTTTATGGATATGGATAGTAAGATACAAGCAGTGAAAACGTTTTTAGTCCCTTTAGTTTTATATACCGGTCAGGCATATTTTTATCAACCAAAGAAGTTGAGTACAATTAATAAGAGTTGAATGAATTTATCCAGGACAGAAAAAGGGCAAGAGTTAAATGGGTTAAGTTGATCCTCTCCATAGAACAAGGTGGTTTAAGATTAACTGATTTATATGAATATTTTAGAGCTAAGCAGTTAAGGCACATTTACATAAAACACAGAAGGTTTTTAATCAAAGTGGAAGGGGTTGATGATGAAGCCAGGTGGGGGGAGCTCTAGAAATAAGGAGAGAGAGTAAGACTTTGGATACAGATTGTTAAGGAGAACAACAATAATCATACAGAATATCATATTCCTAACGTTGCAGAAAGTATTGTTGTGCAAAAACTTACCATAACCTTGGATGTCCTTCTCTTCTATATGCTGCTGTATTCATGACATCAGGGAGTTTGCCTCTGGTGAACTCTCGTACATCCTCCGTATACAAAAGTTAAATGCTACCATTAGGGTTCACGTGACATCCTGCTCCTCTCTGGGATGTCAGTTGTAAATGGACAATGGTTATATAGCGGACGTCAGCACGCACCTCTCCAGAACTGAATGGTGCCAGATACAGCAACAATGGAGTGGTTACTCCAGGAATCAGGCAACTGTGAGGGGGGGAAGGCTGGGTCGGAAAGGACATCTAAGGTTATGTTAAGTTCTTACACAATACTATGTCCTTCTATTCATATGCTGCTGTATTCATGACATCAGGAAGAGTGCAAGAGCTCCTGTCCTAATGAAGGGGTGGCGGACCAGAAACACCTTCCACAAACCCATGGAGGACGGCTCTGGCAAATCCTGCCCTGGCTCTAGAGACCATATCCAGTTTGTAGTGCCTGGTGAATGTGTGAACTGAGGACCACATAGCTGCCTCTAGGATAGCAGCTGTATCCAATCATTTAAGGAAAGGACATTGCCCTGGTGGAGTGTGCTCTAACTGGGGCTGGGAGTGACTTACCATGATTAGTGTACCAAAAGGAAATGGGTTTTGATATCCAAGAGGATACATTTTGCTTGGAAACAGGTTGGCCCAGGGCTCTAGGGTGGTACGAGATGAAGAGCCCGTCAGATTTTCTGAAGGATTTGGTTTTGTCCAAATAAAACCTTAGCTGTATGTGTACATCTAGGTAGTGAAGTATTCCCCTCTGCTCCGTTCTGCGGAGAGGGGAAAAAGTAGACAGACCAATAGTCTGATTTAAGGACAAGTCGTTAACTACTTTGGGCAAGAATGTGGGGTTAGTACGTAAACATACCCTGTCCTTGTGGAAGACAGTGAAGGGAGGGTGTGCCATAAGGGCCTGGAGTTCTGAGATCCTTCTGGCCGAAGTTATGGCCACCAAAAGTATGGTCTTCCAAGTGCAGTGCTGGAGGGAGCAGTCTTTGGCTGGTTCAAACGGTGGGAGAGTCAATTTTTCTAGGAAAAAAATTAAGGTCCCAAGGAGGCAGAATAGGCTTCCATGGAGGCCTGAGGTGTAGAGCCCCTCTCAGGAAGAGTTTGACCTCCAATCTAGATGCTAAAGGTGGTACCAGGGGCAGGTAAGCTGAAATGGCAGATAGGTGGATTTTAATGGAAGAGTATGATAGTCTAGACTTCTTGAGATCACACAGGTAAGACAAAACCACTGGGGGCTCTACCATTAGTGGTTGCAGGCTGTTTTTCTGACACCATAAGGAAAATCTCTTTCCACTCTGACAGGGAGGATTTTCTAGTAGTTGGTTTTCAGGCCTCCTGCAGAACCTGGGTCATGTCCTCTGTATATATGGATCTGAAGAAGGCTTGAAAAAGCTGAAAGCGCTTGTCCATTGTTTACATCAGAAGGGTTCTTTACTTTTATGTTCATTTTTTCTGTTTTTATGACATCCACATGTTTTAAAGCTGTGGAATTACAACGCCACTTGACTTTTACAACAGCAAAGCTCTATATTTCATGTATTGTGGATTCAACACGGTAAAAGCCTGTTACTGAAGCTGTTGTTTTGAAGCTGTCTTTCTGCCATTTTGGTTGTTTAGCAAGTTTTGAATACTCAGATGAAATACTAATACCTGTGGTGCAACGCTCTTCCAATATTTACATTGTTTTTTGTTCTGCTGAGCGTTCTTTAGCGGAATTCACTTCTTTTTCTGGATTTGACCTCTGTATATAGGTGTCTGAAAGGAATCAATGCCCTATCACCCACAGTGTGAGATTCAGTGTGAACAGCTGAGGGTGCAAGAGTATTCCCTTGTCCTGTGTGAGCATGTCCATTCTCTGGGGTAACTTTTGGTAACTGCTCTTGGCTAGGTGAAACAGTAGGGGGAACCAATGATACCTTGGCCAGTAGGGAGTCACCAGCAAGATTTGAGGTTGTTCCTTCGGAATTTTCAGAAGGACTCTTTGAAGGAGAGGGAAGGGGGGATTGCATATGCGTACATCCCCTTCCAAGAGATTGACAGAGCATCCACCTTCCAAGCCTCAGGGTGAGGTGCCCTGGAGCAGAAGGTCAGGAGCTGTCTGTTCATGGGGGAGGCGAAGAGATCTACATTCGGAATACCCCATTGATGGACCTGGTCCAGAAACACTTCCCTGTTCAGCATCCATTCATGAGACAGGGTCATGGTCCTGCTTAAGGAATCTGTCATCACATTGTCTGCGGAGGGGATATATACTGCTTGGAGAAGTATTTGATTCTCCAGAGCTATTTCCCAAGCCTGCAGTGCTAGTCTGCACAAGAGGTAGGGCCTTGCCCCCCCCATTTGTTGATGTACCACAGCACAGTGGATCTGTCTGTGTACCACCTCAGGGTGCCTGGGAGAAGATGACCCTTGAAAATATCCAAAGCTAGTATTAAGGCTTTTATTTCCTTGATATTGATGTGATCTTTTTGTTGAGTGGGGCTCCATGCGTTTCTCACTCTCCAGTTTCTTAGGGTTCCCCCCAGCTTGTGTCTGAAGCATCTGTGAAGAGGTCTTGGTTGGGGGGTGTGGGCTGGAGGGGCAGGCCCGGGTTCAACTGAATCTGGGAGATCCACCACTGCAATCCCTTATACACACAAGGAAGCACGGGGATCATGAACTCTAGAGGATGTAGATGTTGTTTCCAGATGTTTCTCAAATACCACTGGAACTTCTTCATGTGTAACCTTGCCAGGGGGACCATGGGGAAAGTCAAGGCCATGAATCCTAAGATTCTGAGGGATTCCCTGGACTAGATGGTTTTGACAGGCAGGATTTTCTGGAAGAAAGCTGCGAGGGCCACAACCTTTTCTGATGGCAGGCAAGCTATCATTTCCCCTGGTCAGAATCCAACATCCTAGAAACACCTGATCCTGAGAGGGTGTCAGGGATGATTTTTTGTGATCTATGGTGAATCCCAGACCTGTAAGGAGGGAGATGGTGAACTGCAGGTGTTGCAAGGCAAGTGAACTGGAGGTAGCCTGGATAAGGATGTCATCTAGACAGGGAAAAAGCTGTATTTATTTCTTCATGGCAAATGCCATGACTGGTGCCAGACATTTTGTAAATACTCTTGGGGCCAAAGCAAGACCAAAGAATAAAGCACAGAACTAGGAGTGTGTAGAATCCACTGAGAACTGGAGGTACTTTTTGAAAATTGGATGGATAGGGATATGCAAGTAGGTGTCCTTTATGTCCAAGGACACAAAGAATGCCAGAGGTAGAATGAGTGGAGGAGAGAGCATCCTGAAGGAGGGGACTCGGAGGAAGGTGTTGAGGTAGGATAGGTCCATGATAGGCAGGTGCTTTTCTTCCTGGGAACCAGGAAACTTCTTGAGTAAAAACCCTTTCCTCTTGCATGGGATGGGACCTCTAAAATGGTTTCTTGAACAAGAAGTTCCTGCAAGATGGGAGGTAAAAGTGGGCTTTGGGAGTGGGTCTGGTTTCCCAGGTCATGAAATATCCCTGCTGTATGACAGATAGGACTTAGGAGTCCTGGATAACCTGCTTCCAAGAGGGAAAGGAGAGGGAGAGGCACAGGGAAAGATGAGTGTCCCTGAAAGGACTGTTTAGAGGATGGAGTGGAAGACACAGACCTGGAAGGGTGCTGTTTCCTGTGGTCCTTTCTAGGCTTAGCTTGTATTCTTTTAGCTGACAACCTGACAAAGGAAGTTTTAGCTGGGTAATTTCTCTGAAGGTATGGAACTGGGGAAACAAAGATATGTCTCATTTGCTGCAGTTCCTTGCCTTTGGTCTGCAGGGTCTTAAAGAGTTCAGCAGTTGCTGAACCAAACAGGTTTTTGTTGTCCAGGGGCGCATTTAGGAGCTTGGCTTTGATGTCATCAGGGAGGGGTTGCGACCTTAACCAGGAATACCTTATGAAGACGGATCCAGAGGCAGCACCCCTTGCAGATGCTTCTACAGCATCATAGCTGCACTTGTGTGCAGGAGTTCAGGAGAGAGGAAATCTTAGATTTAGCAGGGAAGTCAGGGAGCTCTCCCAGTTGCTTGACCACATCTTCCAAAAGAGCTAAGGAATACTTGGCCATGTGTGTCTGGTAATTGATCACTCTTATTGCAAGGGTGGCAGGGGTATAAGCTTTCTTTTACAGCTGTTCCATCATTCTGCTCTCTTTGTCAGAGGACAGTAGAGAGCTGGAGGGAAGTAAGTTTGAGGTTTTGTTAGTAGGCAAGGAAATAACTGCAAGGTCTGCAGAAGGGGCTTTGTAGAGAAAGGTAGCTTCCTCGGGCACCTTGTAGAATCTATCTGGACACTTGGGTGCTGGGGGCTGTGACTAGGGGTTTTTTGAAGCACACAGGAAGGCATCCAGAAAATCACGGTGTACTGAGGGCACAGCAGAAGGGCTGGGAGACTCCAGTTGAAGAGGTTCATAGTATCTCTTTTGGGTCTCTGTGACTTGACTGCTGTCCCATTTGAAAAAGTTTTGCATTTTGATGATGGTCTCACCAAAGGTGAGCTCTTCACCACGGGAATCAATGCCATTAGACTCCTCCTCTGGTGAAGCATATCCCAGAGGAGAAGCAATCTGGGAAGAGTAGGTGAGGGATTCATCATCAGATGAATCCTCTTTTACTGAGGAGATGTCCGGTGCAGTACCCTTAGGGGTAGAGGGCATACAGGCCTGTGCAGGCACCGGGTCCTGATGCAAGGCCAGAAAGGCATTGAGCAGGCATTGGATAAAGGCCTGCCAATCCAGATGCTGTTCGATAGGTGAAGCAGGCACAGACTGAGAAATATGTTTAACTTTCTGTTTCCTCTTCTGATGGATCTCAGGGGGAGAGAATTCATAAATGTTGTGAAGGGTAGGAGGGCTGGACACCAGCTGGCACTCTATTACATCAGAGATCATGTCCTCACATTTCACGACTTGGGAGTTGCCACGCAGGCCCTCAGATATAACGAGCCTAGGTTCCTCCTCAGCAACCAAATCGGACGCCCGGGATTCCCTCTGGGACGTGACCGCAGGCAAAGGACAGACTTCCTCTGGGCCTTCTGCCGAAGGTAGCTCCAAGGACTCTAGCTCGGACTCTGGGCCTTCACTAGCCTTAAGAGTGACAGCTGGAATGGAGGGTGAACAAGTCTGTTCGGGCCTACCCTTTTTGGCCTTCATGACTGGGGCCTCATTCAAGTGTTCCAACGTCAGGTCCATCCTAGATGCTAGATGCTAGATGTTTGAGTCTCTAATTTTCAAGGTATAGTTTTAAAGCTGCAAGGTGGCTTCTGACGGTCTTGGGGACAAATGCCTGACAAATACAACAGGTGGTATGGTCATGTTCACGGCTTAGGTAGAATAGACAGAGCTCATGCGAATCCTTATGTGGAATTTGCCTTCCACACCTACACTTGTCCTTCCTACCTGACATGTAACCAAAAACAGTAGCAAGTAACAAAATAGAAAACCCCTAAGGCGAACTTATCTGAAGTCGGATGAAGAAAATGCTTCTACTGGCAATCAGACGACCAGCACTGGCAGTCATACAGGTGGCAGAGAAGTGCATGCTGACATCCGCTACATAACAGACATCTGTTTATGACAGATGTCCGAGAGAGGTGCGGGACGTTACGTGCACCCTAGCGGTAGCATTTAACTTTTGTATATGGCCAGATGTATGAGAGTTCACCAGAGGCAAACTCCCTGATGGCATGAATATAGCAGCATATGAATAGAAGGACATAGTATTATAACAACTAAGGCAACATGAGAATGAAGAAAATAAACTTTGACAACAGGAATGCCCACAAGTAGAGGTACAGAAAATAAGCCAGTATTGAAGAAAACTGGCAAAGGAAACAAGATACTGGGAGCAAATAACTAGAGCATGAAAAGGTAATAGAGTATATGAGGTTAAGCAGAAGTTTGTACTGTGGGTTAGAGACAGTCTCCCATACTAGGGACTGATATCAGTGTATAGGCAAAGAGAAAGTGATAGGGGAGTCCTAACGGAATTACCTGTTCTAGCAGAATTTTTTGTAGAGTCTAGAACAGAAGCTGATATTAATTGGTAAGGAACAAAAAATATTGTATGACAACTGTAAGAATCAATCAGATGAGGTTAGAAAAGATTGGGAAGAGAGAAAGGAAAAGAAATTTACAAAGGAACAATGGAAGAACATAAAAGTATGGCTCCCAAGCATGCAACAAAACAGAGAAAGCTTAGGATTTTGCTTGGAATTGTTTGCAAAGGCATTTTTTATACCACAAGTAGACATCAAATCATTTTTCCTCAGTTAGTCAGCAAACTTTGGTGGTATGATGGAAAGAGAGAGAAGTCACTGGCAACTTTGAAAGATTTTAAAACTACACTACAGAGTACTCTTGTCAGTGATATTGAGAGAGCAAAGTGCTGTAGCTACTGAAATGATTCTTTTGAGCTGGGACACAAGTGAACTGCCTAGATGTAAAGTCTTAGTAAGTTTAATACTACTGGCTACCAAAAAGGCAATGGTTGCCAAAACAAGAAAAAAAAACAATTAGAAAATTAAAATAAAAATCTAATAAAGAAAATTAACTGAAGTACTGAATACTTTTTAAGAGATAAAAGGACTGGAAGTGGTATCTTTAGAAAAGGGAGCAGCAAATTGTATAGAAATAAATGGAATTTGTGGCAACAATACATGCGCAATAATGTTCAGCAGAAAGACTGCAGTTTAATAGAAGGCAGGAATTGTACAATATATGTAATGGAGTGTAGGACAGTTGTTATAAAAGACAAAGCGCATATGCAATGTATAATGCATGAAAAAATATGGTTTGTTTTCTTTTCTGTTACAGTATGTGTGCCTATCTCTTAAAGTGATAATAAAGGTTTAAAATAACAGAAACAGTTTGGTCTGTTCCTCCTAAAATTGGAAATTTTGTGACAAAAGATGGTGAATTACACTTAACTAACAAGAATTATAATTACAGACTTCTTTTACTTCTGAAAATGCTTATTAATTCACATTCTCTCACATTCTCTTATTTGGTTAGTTTTTCAGGTTAACAATATTAATATTTCCAAAAAAAGAGTCCCTAAATGTCCCTGATTATCTCTGGATTTGTCCCAGATTCTGGAGATAACAGGTTGAGAATGATGCTTGGTATCATGAAGCCCTAGCTAAAATCTTAAGGTCTGTTATTTACAAACATTTTTGTACAAAATTATACATAAGCATTTTACACTGTGCATAACAAGTATTTAGCACTTGCTTCCATTGTTTCTTTTCATTGCATATTTGTTTTCTGAGCTATTTTAATCCATTATAATAAACTCTGGGAGCTTTTTAAAAAATGTTAACATGTTTTTCCACAAAATGGCCAACACAAGGTCTGACATATTAACATAATATTGTTTTACTGTTTTTAGTTTTTCCTTCTCAGAATCCATTTCAAGTTCCTTTTATATGAGTCATGCTAGAAATAAGGAAGTTCTACTGCCTTCCTAGTCCACTGAGACAGAATGGCAGCAGTGAGTTACCGGCATCCTTGCACACCTTCTGTAGCTGGAGTTCTTGCATTTTATTCCTGAATGACCATAATATACAAGTCTATCAAAGCCTGTTAAATAATTCAGATCAATTTTACAACTGCAGTCAAGAAAGTAGCTAAATTACAGGCTTTTGAAAGGATTGTCACATTGTAATTCTATGCTATGAGCAGTGACAGACCCTACCCCACACACTTCCAGAAGTGCCACAGCTAACACTGTAATCTAAGAGCTGTTAGGGTTGCCACCTTTTCAAATGGCCAAAGTGGGACATTTTTGGGACAAACATCAGATTTTACAGGCCGACACATACCCACGGTCAGTACAAAGGATAGAACTTAACTTTTTTGCCTAAATAAAAGCTTATTCTTGTAGCATTTTAGTTGCTTATTCTGTTTCTTATAACATTTAGGTATTTTAGATACACAATAACTGTCTTATGCAACTATTACATAAAATATAGGACATAATTATGTCCTAAAATCTCAGGACATTTGCCATTTTTAATACTTTTTGTCAGGACACAACTGCCCAAAGAGGGACTGTCCCTCACAAAGTGGGACAGGTGGTAACCCTAGCTGTTAATCAACACTTCAACAAACTTGTCCTGTTACTCACCGGATCACTGTCTGCAGCAGTAGGAACTTTTTATTATCCTGAACGTTGGAGAAATGTGCTTATGTACTTGCTATTTTTTCTTAAAAGTATTTTACAAGCTCAGTTAAAAAAATACAACTAACCCTTGTTGAAGAGGCACAAATGTCCTCATACATTATATTTCCCCACTTTTGTTTCATTGCTACCCCTCAATTTGCTATACTGCATTATACAAACTCTTCCTCAAAACTGTAATTCTTTGGCATGACAAATTAGTACTTCTGGATGCAAGACAAACACTACTTTCTATAAAGCTGTTGTATTTATAGAAAATCCACTTACAAATGGATTGTTATACAAAATGTGTTCATCTATTAGGGGGTGCTATAATTTTAGATGCCCATATTGGGACATTCTTACCAAAACTTAAAACTGTGCGACAATGGATATATGTACATCTCCCAAATATGCAACAAAGTCTAGAAGATGTAGGATCTTTGCCTGGAAGTGTTTACATAGGCAGTTTTATACCCCAAGTAGACTCCAAAGAATTGTTTCTCAGGTGATAGCAAATGTTGTAGGTGTGACAGACAAGAAAGAGGTAGCTGGGAACATATTTTTTGGAACTATGATGAGCTGGCAGACTTCTGGGATTTGTTGCAGACCGCTCTGTTGGAGATGCTGGGTGAGTAGATTGGACTGACTGGGAAGATGATTTTTTGACTCGTGCTACAGAATTGGAAATGCCTAGATATAGTAAAGCCTTGCTGAGTCTAATTAGGCAGCTAAAAAAGCAATCACTAGAAAATGGAAATCAAAGTCTAGACCAACTTTACGAGAAGTAGTGAATATAAGAGAGATAAAACAACTGGAATTGGGATCTTTAGAAAAATGGAAGGAGCAAACTACATAGAAAAATGGGAATTGTGGGAAAACTATATGCAGACCAGGAATGAGGTTTAAGAGGCACGATTTGAATGAGCTATATAATCCTTAACTGACAATGAATGGATGCTTTATAAGTGATGTATAATGTTTGCAACTACAGTTTCAATGGTGTCTGAGATGCAAACTGTTTGCAACTAAAGTGACATCATTTTGTATATTTTTCATTTATATAAATGTAAGATTGCCTTTGTTATGTGTGTAAATTTAATAAAGATGTTTTGGGGGAAAAAAACTTAAAACTGTGCATGAAAGACATACAATCATTAAACGAAAAAATTATTTTCATCTTGCTAGCAAAATAAAGACTCGGTGATGTGCAATGTTGGTTAGCTATACTAGTTTTTATGATACTAAGACACTTTAAATGCAGTACCACAGCTTTCTGTGACATTTAGAGAAAAAGTAATACAAAATATATTTTTCTTGTAAAGTATTATGACATTGCCTTTTTTGCGCCCCACCCATGTACAGAACTCCCCAAATCAGAAGAATGGCTCTGTACAGACATAGAGAGAGAGAGACGGGGTAACCCTATTACCTAGTGCATTGATTGATATGGTTTCTCTTTCTCTCTGCAATATAAATATAGTG